>NC_092126.1:96063491-96285991 GCF_043159975.1 Macaca nemestrina | reverse complement strand
TTATCCTCTATACTAACCTTCATTTATGTACCTGAGAACAAACCTTGTGAATCCCACAAAAGCAACAAGCAAAAGAGCTTAAAGTGACATCTTAGAAACCAAACTTCTAAGAATACGGTGTTTTAAAAAATTGGGCTATTAAGAGAATATTACATGTAAGCTAATGTTGATATTGACTGAATTATTGGTTTAAACACATTTAAAGTCTCTTGGTTCCCCAAAGACACAATTTATACAAATGCTGTTTTTGCTCTGTAGAAAGGTGTTTGCATCCTCAGAAATGCTGTGCCATTCAGAAAGCCTAAATTAAGGAGGTAAAAGCCAAAAATATACAGGAAAATTTATTTTTAAAAAAATATTTATACTCAGAATCCCCATCATGACACCTGTTCTAGTGCTAGTCACATTATTTATACCCACACTGTTTGAGTTGTAAGCTGCTTTTATCCATGGTGTCTATCATAATGCTTGACTCTTAGCAGGCCTCTGAAAAATGTCTGTAGAATGAATGAACAAACATCTTTAGGAACGTGCTTCTTGATTAAACATAATGTTAACTAGACTACTTTATATTATTTCGCTTACGGTGTATTCAGAGAAACATGTGGGCTCTTACTGATTGACATGTGTCCTGGAGTTATAACGAATGGCCCAGTTCAACATGTAAGTGTTGAATGGTATCACCTCTGAAAAACACCATTTGGCATTGATATGTTCTCTAGTTTTCCTTAAGTGACAGTTTATCTTTTAATACTTTTACTAAAACTCATACCTACTTTTATAAGAGTCTTAGTGTTCTTTAAGTTAGTTGATGAATTATTGTATTAACTTATAACAGGCCAGGTGTGGTGGCTCGTGTCTGTAATCCCAATACTTTCCAACACTTTGGGAGACTGAGGTAGGAGGATTGCTCGGGCCCAAGAGCTCGAGACCAGCCTGAGCAACATAGTGAGACCCCATCTCCACAAAAAGTTAAAACACTTATCGGGGTGTGGTGGGGTGCACCTGTAGTCTCAGCTACTCAGGAGACTGAGGTGAGAAGATTACTTGAGCCCAGGAGGCTAAGTCTGCAGTAAGCTAAACTGTGATCACACAGCTGCGCTGCAGCCTGGGTGACAGAGCAAGACCCTGTCTCAAAGAGGAAGAAAAAAACCAAAAAACTTATGGCAGACTGCCAAATCATACTTCTTATGAGAAACACAAAGGAATAAAGTTACAGCACTTAACTAATGAAACAAAAATATCTTTACCTTCTTGCAAAAGAACTTCGAGAAAAGGCAAAATTAGCCACTGAGTTAATCAAGAGGTAGAATCTGTAAGACTGTTTTTGTTCTACCACCAGCTTTGAATAAATACCTTAAGATCACCAGTCTTTGCTGCAACTGTTTAATCTGTATTTCCTTATTCCTTTTTGATTCTATAGATTTGAGTTTTGCTGCATAACTAATACAAATTTGCTTGGTATATAGAAAGCTTTCAGATTTTTGGGAGATGATTTATTATTCAGAATCCTAAGTGGACACTGTGCAAGGCATGGTTGCCTTCAGAACTTATAGCTAGTAAAAACACGCATGGAATGATTAGTAGGTAGTACAATAATATATGTGACTAAGTATAAATTTGGGGAGGAGGGAAGGAAGAGATGCTTAAGGGAAGAGAGAAGGTAGAACTGGGTTTCCAAAATTTCAGCAGGTATAGAAAAAGCGGTGTTCTTGGCAAGGGAAACCAACTTAAGCAAGGTAGGGTCACGAATGACATTATGATAGATAATAGTGGCAGTGATAAAAACCAAGCTTTTTATCTTGAAGGAGGAAAAGATTACAGAGGGCCTTGAAAACCAGGTAAAAGAGTTTAGATTTGATGCTGGAGGCAGTAAGGAGTCTTTGAGGTCTGGAGTAAAGGAATATTGTAATGAAAGCTATTATTAAGGACTGTATCACTGCAGAATGTAGAAGTGATTGGAAGGAAAATGGGCTCAAAGAGACATCGAATATTCCTCCCATTATTATCGCAGAATGAATAACCTTGCATATCAAGAGTTCTCTGGTTCTATTCTCGTTGCAGCTATAGCATCCAATTAAAGTCCCCAAATATAGGTCATTAATTAATTCTTCCAAGTCATCACATTTTAGTACCAACTACAAACACTCCTACCATGCCTTGCAAGTAAAAAGTTCTACCATAACCAAATAATTCAGATGCTTACAAGTTTTAAATATAGATTGAGTTACACAATATGCTATGTGAAGAACTGAGCAGGAATCTGGTAAAAAACAGATGAGAGCACACTACATGCAAATATATCGAAGCACCAAACACTCCGAAGTAGGTGTAAGGGCATTCCTGATATTAAGAGATTAGGGTTAAAATTGACTGTATTTCAGACAGCTAACAGTATCAAAGAAAAGGAAAACGTAACTTTTGCAAATGGTATCTTAAGGCACTGTAACTAGAGGTGATTTCTTCCCTCTCTCAACAGATTATAATCATGCATTGCTTAACAATGAGGATAAATTCTGAGAAATGCTTTTTTTTTTTTTTTGAGACAGAGTCTTGTTCTGTCGTCCAGGTTGGAGTGCAGTGGCACAATCTCGGCTCACTGCAACCTCCCTCTCCCAGGTTCATGCAATTCTCCTGCCTGAGCCTCCCGAGTAACTGGGATTACTGGTGTGTGCCACCACACCCGGCTAATTTTTGTATTTTTAATAGAGACAGGGTTTCACCATGTTGGCCAGGCTGGTCTCAAACTCCTGACCTCAGGTGGTCCACTTGCCTCGGCCTCCCAAAGTGCTGGGATTACAGGCGTGAACCACTGCGCCCAGCCAAGAAATGTATCTTTAGGTGACCACATGGACATGCAAACATCCCAGGGTATACATACGAGAACCTAGATGGAATAGCCTACTAGACACCTAGCTATATGGTAGAGCCTATTGCTCCTGGGCTACAAACCTGTACAGCATGTTACTGAATACTGCAGGCAACTGTAAGACAATGGAAAGTATTTATGTATCTAAATATATCTAAATGTACAAAAGGTACAGTAAAAATCTGAAATAAAAGATAAAAAATGGTACACCTGTGTAGGGCAGCTCCATTACAATTTCATGGGACTGTCATCATATATATGGTCCATTGTTAACCGAAACGTCATTTTGTGGCACATGACTACATTAGGAAAGAACATCTCCCCATCCAGACATTCCAGCGTGAGTCATTTGACAAACAGTAGCATCTTAGGTGGCCCTATAATGCAGAGAACATGATCATCCTATAGGAATAGGGCTAAGACCATGTAGGACATTAAAACAGAATGAATGATTATATAAGCAATGTTCATGAAAAAGTTTAAATATACATCTCCTGATAATTTTTCAGTTGTTTATTGGAAATCATAGATTTTTTTTTTTAAACCCACTAATTATTTTGTCATACAAGAGCAAAATTCAAATAATACAAATATTTAACATTTTGGTATAAAATTAACAATATGGAAAAAAGATGCAAACCAACCAAAAGGTAAAAAAATTTTAACAGTAACACTGTGTATAACCATCTTCTATTCAAGTGACCATCCAAGCTGATAGTTTATTTTCCCTTTGTTGACATTTTTAAAAAAGATAGCCCTGCATTTGGAGCACCAAAAAGTTTTTTCCTTCTTTTTTAAAAGGTTGGAACCCTTTTATTTACAAATACTCTTCTCAGTACTTTAAGTGTGATGAGGGAATCATCTAGCAACTTCCTTCTTAGAAAAAAAAGGAAGTGCCTTCATATTTCCTTGAAATTTAAACCTGCTCCATTCTATTCTAAGCAAAAATAAAAAGGACACGGTTCAGAAGAGTTCTTTTAGCAAATAAATAATAGTTTCACAAAAGCACTGCTGTAAACAAGATCACTTTGATGGCCAGAGACACTGATGTTTTCAACCAATGGCAACTTGAAACACTTCCAAGTATAGATACACAGGGTATATATGGCCAAAAGGCAATATATCATTAAAGAATCAACTAATAAAAATTAATTATAAGCCTGTTGCTTGGTCAAATATGCTTTTGTTCTCTACGTTTTTTAAAATTGGTCAGAAAACTTAAACTGTGATGATCTAAAACCCTGCATCTACTCTGAAAGTAACTACAACCTAGAATGTTTGACATTGTAGTTTTGACATTAGTTAAAAATACTAAATTATCTAAGCAATGTAAACAAGCCTCAAATTTCAAAATAGAAAAAAATTAAAATGTCTGTAAACATTAAAAAGCTACCTGCTAAAAATTGTTAAGTATCATCATCCAGTTGTGTGTATACTGATAAATCTTTTTTAGTTTTGTTTTGCATGTTTTTAGACATTACCTTATTATATGAGACATCTTATTTTCCCTAACAGGTGCCTCTGCTGTCAAAGGTCTTAGAGTGAGTTCAGCCACTGTTGCTGAAGTCATTATTTTGGCCTTCATATAATCTCCCTAGCAGTAGACACCACCTAATTCTTTCTGTAGTGAAGGGAGGTAGTGTATTATAGCCACATTTTTATCCTGCTTTGTAAAATAAATGTAACTTACTTTATTAGATCTCAGACACATCTCTCTGACTACAAGGAACATGCAGCTTTAAAAATGGTTTAAACCCCAAACTGGCAACTTTTCCATCACTTTTTTACTGTTTTCAAGTTTGAATTATTTAGAAAATAAAGATCACCTCTGACAGCTATTTGATGAAAAATAAATTGTTTTAGATATTATAAGTTTGATGTTTAATGCTCTCAATTTAAAACTCTGAACTTGGAACAAAGTGCTGTGGTTTATAAGACCTCACTGGGGAGGAGTGGGTTAATTTTAGTAATCAGTACAATGATTTAGACACTAAGATTTCATTTTATAAAATTATGGATAGATTTGGCTTGTAATGTTCTCTCTTTCCATTTGAAGTCTCTCCATTATTATATTCCTCTATGTAAACTACATTCAAATAACAACCTTAAACACAGATCAATATTGAATATTTAAAAACCAGTTGAAAACTTCATTAAAATCAGCTTATTTGAATTAACAATGGTTTCTCCCTACAGAAGGACCCTATGAGCAACCAACTGCCCATGTTATGTGTCATTTTCTAATACTTAAAAAAAATCCATTAAAAACATACAAAGTATTAGGGCAGCATTACTCACTTTTCTAAGTTCTCATTAAACTTTGAAAAAAGATACCAAAAAAAAAAGGTATTTTAATGACTCTATCACCAATAGCTACATGGATGTGGTAAGAAGTGATGTGTCTGTTTATAACAACATTGTACACATTTTTCTACATCTCCTCGTAAGAACAAGAGACTTTCTTTTACCAGATTCATGTACTTTCTCTCCTATGCTGACCTTTCCCTGCCCCTACTACCTCCACCAAGTGCTGTTTAACAAAAATAAACTTGTTTACCTGGTCTAACAATATATTCATTTCCTTGAAATGTTGTACTATACGTTCATTTGGTATTTTCCAAAAGCAATTATTCTAACATCAAGACTTCTTAATAACGTCTCTATGCCTCAAGTATATAATGTGGCATTACATGAGAACTTGAACTTCCCTTTAGTTTTGTTTTCACTAATAATATAAACCTTTTCTAAATACGAATTCTTTGAAATGAATTTAGGCAATGAAATAGATAAGTGATATTAAACAGCTTCTAGAATCAAAGAAACATTCTGATGGACTAGGCTTTCAAAATATTTGTCTTTCATGCTCATTTTACTTAGGGTATAGACAAACATTTAAAGGTTTTTTTTCATCCAGGTTTGACTCACTGACAGTGAAAACATACAACATTCAAGTACTATTAGATAAACGCAGCCCTACAAGGATATGTGTCCACATAGCTAATTTTACAAAGGAGAATTATCTTCATTAATCTGCAGTATATTTGACCAAAAAAACCTTTTGAAATGGTTTTTACTTTAGGATCTGTAGCATTCTTCCAAAGGTCCTGGAGATCTTGTAAATGTCCATGAGATGTCATCATTTTTTCGTAGATGCAGGGATGATAAGGAGTTTTACCCTCTCCAGAAAAAAACACATGGTACTGTGGTACTATCCCTATTTTATTGGCACAGAGGCCCATGAACACATCGTCTATGTAAAGACTAGAATTAAGTGTCTGTGACGCCTCATAGACTTTGGCAGCTACATCACCCGAGATTACATAGGCAGCTCCAGCTGTATAGTCAGGGTAAGCTGGCCACTGGTACATTTCATAGGACACATAGTATTTGCTGCTTTTATGTCTAATGGGAGGGGCACCACGATGGACACGACCAATCCAAAAGTCTTGAACACCAATTTGTTCTAAACTTTGAAGGTATTCAATCAGATTTGGCATGTGAATAAATATGTCATCATCAGCAGTCATAAGAAATTTGGCATGTGGACAATAGGTATTTGCCCAACTGAACTGCATAAGTAATTTCAGAGTAAGATTGTAGAAAGAATCAACAAAGTCTTGCTGAATTACATCACTGTACATTTGATCTTCCCAAACCAGTTTTCTTTGTAGTTCTTCTCCCTCCAGTGGACTAGGAGTTCCTAAGGCAAACAGAGTTTTGATGTTGGCATTCAGCTGAGACCGAACGTAATTCTCATTGCCCCACGTCTTTCTAATTGCGGAACGTCGATCGTAGTTTTCAGGAGCGGTTTTTACAAACAGTAAAAGGAGGACGTCTTGAGCTTGACACTTTTCCTTGTGGTTAATCAAGTACTGGTAGCGAGGCCCCGCTGAGGTGTGCTTAAGAGACAGGGTATCGTTCACAAAGTCATAGCTATTTATGAGGTATCTGTAAGAATATGACTTCATATGGCTCACAATGTGATTATCGATCGGTTCCCAAAAAAACATGAGGCTCCCTATAAAACAAGTTGCAAATAACTGAATAAACTGCCATTTTTTGACTCTTCTGCCACTAATCAACATTCTCATATCCACTCAAGTCTGTTTTTATTTAGGATAGGCACTGGCTTCTTCGGGACCATAGAACTTCGTATTTCGTAGAGTAGGTGTCCATCTTAATACATGTTGGTCATTAAAAATGGAAAACAGTTTTCTTATTTCACAAAATAGTTTCTTTTAATCCCATTTTTCTGAGATTGTGAAAGAATGGAACACCCTGTAGAACGAGGACACTGGCACGTCAAAATTCTTCCACCCGGGCATCCTTCAGGAAGCGTGGTGGGCGGCCTCATGTGGCTCTCCCATGTGAACATTCCATGCCACCTATCAGAGTCAAGAAGAGAAAAGAATCACAATCACGTGGGTTACTGAGGTGCCAGAAAGACACATATTCCTAATTTCTTAAAACCAAATGTCAGCTGCCCGATCTGGACAAAAGGTGATGAGGCAGTTAGTATTTGGCAGAGGCATATGGCTGTTTATTTTTTTTTTTAAGGAGGACAGGAAAAGGGAAAAAATTGCTTTACACTGTCTTCCCATTCAGAATACAGAGACCTTTTTCTACTCCTACTCTTAAAAAAATTAAAAAAAGCTTCCCAAACAGCTATAATCTTGTATACTTAAGTTCAAATTTCACAAATGGGTATATTCATGAATAAACTGCCTTGAATATGGTCAGGAGGAAAGTAGATACATAGATGAAGGCAAAATCTTCTATGAAAAGAAAATTCACAGCAGTAAAAATCCATTAAGGCTTGCCCCAGACAAGGCAGGAATAAGACTTATTATTATTATTTTTTTTAATTAAGGTTCATAATCAAGGAGCCACAATTTGCTCCTTGAAAGCAAACCCTCAATAATGAAAATTAGTTTGTGAGCCCCAGATTTATACAGCCACCTTCTTTCTGCACTTTTTTATTTGGAAATGCAACAGGCGCATCAATGTAACATGTTCTAAACTGGGAAGCAACAGAATGTAGCCAACAAGCACTGTCTTTGTAGTCAGGCAATTTGAACACCAATGCTGCCTCAGCCACTTATGGTTTCTTGTACCATATCATGCATCTAACACAGAAATTTGACAAACTGGGGTAAGACCATTTAACTCAAAGTCTTTGTGCAAATTAAGTGGGAATATACATGATAAATGAAGGGAAGCAGACAGAAGACAGATCATTACCTAGCACACTAGGGTACTCAAGTGTCATTTCTTTTTATTTTTTTGAGACGGAGTCTCACTGTCTCCCAGGCTGGAGTGCTCCGCCTCCTGGGTTCACGCCATTCTCCTGCCTCAGCCTCCCGAGTAGCGAATAGCTGGTACTACAGGCACCCGCCACCATGCCAGGCCAATTTTTTGTATTTTTAGTAGAGACGGGGTTTCACTGTGTTAGCCAGGATGTTCTCGATCTCCTGACCTTGTGATCTACCCATCTCAGCCTCCCAAAGTGCTGGGATTACAGGCGTGAGCCACCACGCCCGGCCTCAAGTGTCATTTCTAACCCATTCTGTTATCTTCTCCCCTAAAACCTGCTGTTCCTATTTCTCTTTATTTGTGCTTACTGCACTTCTTTCTTCTGTGCCTGAAATCTGGAACACCCCCCGCCCCATCTCCTCCACTTCCGTTATTTAAATGTTTAATCCTGTGAATCACTTCAAAATCTCTCTTCACCCCTTCATGTTATCCCCTCTCACCCAGACTAGATGATCCCCTGGCCAACCCACCTTCCACTTACAGTCAGAGTGACCTTTGTAAAACTTGGATTTAATCACGAGACGAACTGAGCTTTTTTATCTCCTTCAGAGCCTCTCCACTAGTTAGTGACAAGATGAAGTCTAGCCTGGCTCACAGGACCCTTTAGGATCTGCCTCTCCAGCTATTTGGTCACATCATTTGACAATACCAAATTACTGGCTGAAAGCACAATCACACTTGCCATTTCATATGCCCTGGTCTTTACACCAGCAGTCCTGTGGCCTGGTTACCCTACCTCCCTTGCTAATATCAAGTCTATAGACATCCTTCTCTGGGAAGCCTGAATTGGGATCAACCCATTCCCTGAAAGATGCTTCTCATCTCATCTGTATTGCACCAGCACCTTCTTATACCCCATACAGAGACTTTTTAGGCACGATGTTGTAGACACCCTACACTCAGCATCCAGGTCAGTGTGTGACCCCTGGCAGGCATTCCCCAAATGTTGGTGCAAAGAACCATGCTGGGGGTGGAGCCACTGTTTACTCAAAGTGATGGTTACTGGGGAAAGATTGGGGGTCAGGACGCCTAGCCAGGTGCCACCTCAGATGAGGTCCATGCCATGGCTGCTTACCCCAGGTCCTCTCTTTTCTTCCACCACTGGGACATAGCACCCTCCTTTCTCAAGGATTCTGTCCCCAGTGCTTACCACAGGTAAAACACTTCCTTGGATGGAGAGGTAGGCTGTCTTCCTCAGGGGTGGTACATTAGTTTCCTGGGCTTTGGACAGGACTGACAGGGAGAGAGCTGTGTAGGCTGAGCCACATAGCAAGCCCCAGGCAAAGGCCCTGCTTCATGCCCAGAGATCTGTCCTCAAGTCCCCCTGCCAGTTGACCCCTGATAGAAAACCAACTGCACACACTGAGTGCCCTGCAGTGCCCTGCAGAATGGGCCTAGCCTCAGCTGTGACACCTCCATCCCCACTTCAGAGCTTTCGGATCCAGCTGTATTTCCCACCCCCATGATCATTCCACATCAGGGTAGAGGCAAAGGCCAGGTATGTAAAATGTCCAGTGAGGACTAGAGATTAGAGCCAAGCCCCATTCAGACTTTGTCCAGAGATAATCAGTATAGGACACATTTTATTGCTAAGGGCACTGATGTGAAAACTGCACGTACCACTTAGGAAGCCACAGCCAGCATTCTCTTTTTTTTTAATGCAGAGTGTACTGAAAGTAGTAAGAGCAAGAATCATTTTGTGAAACTTTTGGGTTTTATGTGTGTGTGCGTCCAGGGGTGTAATGAGAAATGTGTTACTGTGCTTTACCATCACAAAGGCTGAAGGCCGGGCGTGGTGGCTCATGCCTGTAATCCCAGCACTCTGGGAGGCCGAGGCAGGAGGATCACTTGAGGTCAGGAGTTTGAGACCAGCTTGGCAACATGGTGAAACCCCATCTCTATCAAAAATACAAAAATTAGCTGGGTGTGGTGGTGCACACCTGTAATTCCAGCTACTAAGGAGGCTGAGGCAGGAGAATCGCTTGAACCAGGAAGGTGGAGGTTACAATGAGCTGAGATCATGCCACTGCACTCCAGCCTGGGTAACAGAATGAGATTCCGTCTCAAAAAAAAAAAAAAAAAAAAAAAAAAGGCTGAAACACTGCTCTAAGGAACAGATCAATATCAGTAATTTCCTCCTTGGATAGGCTGGTCATTTCTGGACTGAATGCTCTAGAGGAAGGTGAGAAAGACATCAGAAAATATCAGTTTCTGATGGTGGCATCTGCCTAAACTTTGCAAAATCACTTTCATTCAGGGGCCCACTTTCTTTCAGTTGCTCTCGCAGTCTTTATCCACAGTGCTCACCCAGATAATGACCATCCTCTGAAGCCTCAAAGCAAGGGCCCTCTGGTCTCCTCCACAATACATCTTGAAGGAACTGGAGGCTTAAAGTAAGGTAATGGAATTCTTGATGGCAGATTTTAAGCCAGCATACACATTTTTTAAGAAATCTAGGAAAATTCTCAACTGAAAAGCATCTGCAGTTTCTACTCTAATTGACCCTGGGAAGGGAACAAAGAGGAAAGTAACCTTTGGAATCTCAGGGATCAAAGGGAAAACCAGCTGCCTATTCCTGAGCAGCTGTGTCCAGCAAGCTCCAATGCCAGCTTGCTTTGCATGTCCCAGAGTTGTTTGCAAGTCTGAGCTTCTTGCTAGACTTTCTGCCCACAAGTCCAACTGCTCCCACACCCAGTGTGCATCCATCTGACTCATTAAAGGCACTACTATCTCTCCAGTGAATCAGGCCTATTACTCACCAGGTTGGTGCGTTGCTGCTACTGCTTATATGGCTACTGTAAGCTGGCAGCTGGTTCAGAACATTCATTTTGTCCCCACCCTCAATATGTATGTTATTTACCTTATTTTCCTGTATTTTTTCAACTGTTCCAAATTGACATTAACAAGTCAAAATGCTTTCTGAAAAATGACAAAAGACCTGTCACAAAGCCAACATCCCACGCTACTTATTCAGCACAGCATGTGAAGTTCTAAAATGAGAATTCTCCCCCTCAGTCGTTTGAATTTTTTAGCCACCATTTACATAAATCGTAACCAGATCTCACTGATAATACGGGAATGATAAGGGGAAGATTTAGGGAAGGTAAAACTCCTCATTTGTATTACACAGCTTCACTTGTATCACAAAAGAACATCTGAATTCCTCCAAATTGAACATAGTCACTAGGAGGCCTTTCCCAGCCTAAATCAAAAGCACTGCCCTCCCCCGGCCTGCCCCCGATCTAAATTCATCAATTACAAGTCAACACTGTTGCGCCCAGCTCCGGCTCTGCGGATGGAGACCACGCACATACAACTGGCACTCACTCTTCTGGTTTCTTTACAGCGTCTTAAAGCTTCTCTAAAGCACAGCTTCCAGCTTTCCTATTCAGAGTGCAGGGGAGGGCCCTAGGAAGACGCCCACAAAGCCTGCCGATCTGGTAGAAGAAAATGCTGGGCCTGGCAGGAAACAAAGCAAGCCCAATGCCGAATGCGAAGCTCAGCAACCATCCACAACAGACTGCTGTGGGTGCAGCTTCCTTTGTGTGCCTGCAGCACGGGTCAGTGGCCAATCAACAGGCTAGAAACTCAAGGGTTACCCCTGTTTGGGGCCAGATTTATTGTGTAACCTTGGGCAACCCTCACCTCACTCTGATTCAGTGCTTTAATCTGCAAATCGGGGATGAATATCCATGTAATGTCACTGAGGGGCAGTAAAAATTATAGATGACTTCAGAGCCTGCTGAAAATAGGAAATAGAAAAGCATGGGAGAGAAGAGGACAAAGAATTGCTTGGAAGAAAATATGCAGATATCTCAAATACAACCTGGGTTTGCTTCTATTTGGACTGAGAAGAAGGGACAGGTATTCTTAGTATTATCTTTCCTAATAGAGGTAGTCAGAAGAATAAAGAATAGAAGTAGGAACATCAGAAAAGAGGTGACAGACCCCAAATACTTTTCAGTCTGGGAGCCGTACCCCTCAGTTACTCATAGGAATATTCTTTCACAAGAGAGCTCTTTAAACTTTTTGGGAAGAAACTAGTTAGCACACCCAAAGGTTACAAGTTTCCCTGCAATAATCCCTGATTTTTTTAAACCTTACCCCTGCTATCAACTCATTTCTTTGTGGAGTCTACTTTTGTGATGCTGAGATAATATGTAAAACCTGCTATCCATTTTGAAGTTTTAATCAAGATGGGGAGGTCCACACTTTTAAGTACAAGTTAAACAACCTCAGTCTCCAGTGTTTCAATTAATCCTGTAAGTATATGAGTATTTACTCTGCGAGTTCTTATACCAGTCACAGTGGGAGACCATGAATAAGTATTTTACAGTCTCCAATCTCAAAGCATTTACAGTCTATTTGTGACAAGACTCATAGTTCCCACATGAAAGCATAGTTCCCACAGACAACAATGGACAAATCCTGGTAAGGTACAGTGTGTCAGCACTAATCTGCATGATACCAACCCCAGGCGCAAGAGGAAAGTCTCTGGGACTAGTAGAGAAATCAGTGGGGGCTGGATTAGTCAGGATTTTAGGAGGGCCTGAGGATGACTAGGATTTAGGTGGCTGCAGGAGTAGGAGCAACCTTTGTTTCAGACAAGAACTGCATATGGCAGATATTTGAGAAAGAGCCATTGATTTGAAAGCAGAGAGGTGGGAACCTACTTATGGAGAACCTTAAAAATCAGGTAGAGGAGTCTTAGAGGGTACAGACAGCAGCAGGAAGTCATAAAAATTTCAGGTTTTGTTTGTCATGGTAACTCCCTTGCTCAGTATTTATTAAGTTTGAGCAAGAGGGATTAAACTGGCAATGGTGGTGCAGGGTGAAATGCAGAATACCTGAAGATCAGGACGCTGGTTTCTCAGGGGCTCGTACTGATGCCGGATGAGGTGAGGAAGGCCTAGTCAAGGGTAGTGGAAGTGGGGAGGAAAGGAAGGCATAAAGAAGGCCCTTTCAAGAAAAAGACCTAGCAGGACCTGATGAATGACCTGGGATGGGGAGTAAAGGAGGAAGAGGAGAAGTGAGAGCTAATTTCAAGCATTACCGACAAGGGAGGGAAAACTGTTTCCTGAGTTAGGAGCGAAGGGGATTGCATTTGATTTTAGACTTGTGTTGAGTTCGAGGGTGATGGAGAGACAATAAGGTACAGATGTCCAGAGGGTAATAATCTAAGACAAGCTAGACAAGACTGGGGAGATCCAGGTGGGTACTCTCAGCATGAAGATGACTAATTTCATGAATGTGGATAAGCTCTCTAGGTGGAGAGAGAGCAATGGGCCTGAAGGAAAAATAAACTCCAGAGAAGGAGAAAAAGGAGGAGTCAATGAAAAAAGGTCTCGTTCATCAGAAAATTAAGATGGGGTTAACAAATGGGTAGAGTGAGTAAGCAGGACAAACAAGGCCCTGGTCTTGGAGCTCTAAGTGGGGAAGAGAGACACTGACCATGTAGTTAGGGTTATGCTGGGTGCTACGGGAGGGTCTAAAGATGGACCCTGCCCCACTTGGGGGCTGGTTTGAGGTTGGGGAGGGCAATTTCCAGGAAGAGAAGCAACAGTGAACTGTATTTCTGCATTTTACTTAGGAGACATACAACACACTCAAGTTTAAGGAAACCTTATGATGTGTAGACCATTTTGTTCATGTTGTCTCCCAACACTCAAGACAGCTTAGCAGCCAGGAAGTTGTTTACATGGCTTCACCAAGAACTGCATTTCTTCTGAGACTTCAAATTCCAGGATACTCATTCTATAGTATGCTCACTCCTAGCTGCAACTTCTAAATATTCATCCAGAACCTTCTGCCACCCCACCACGCCCAGCAGTCTCCTGACCTTTCTTCCTCACGCACCTCCCCTGTCTCAGATGCAGAATCATCATCGGACACCTTTGCCCTCCCACCCCAACAACCCCAGACCCCAGCGCCACCCTCCCATCTTCCTGTTCCTACGACACCTCCAGGGATGCAGTGGAAACGGAACTTACCAGGCAGGCAGCGTCACCACAAATGGCACTATCTAGCTTTGGGCAAAGTTTTCAGTGCCGTGTGACTGTTCTTGCACTTGTCCCAGACCTTCTCCCTTTCCGGGTCTCTTCAGCGGCCATGCTAAATCTCCCCTCCCAGGCTCTGTCCCCTCACTCCAAAGACTTCGCCTCCTGTCTGCTTCCTAGAGAAAGGAGGAGACATCAGACACACCACCAGCTCCTCCTCCCCTTGTGGGCCGCCTCCTCACAGGCTCCCTAGTTCCCCAACACTCACCATTCCCTCTGTAAACCATACTGATCGGGGCCAGGACTAGAGGGAGACAAGGGAGCCACTTACTTTAGGTGTACAATTTAAGTAGTCAGTATAATAACTCAGTAGTCAGTATAATACTTTGATGCGGTATTTTTTAAAAATCAAAGTTACTGCAAAAAATCCACAATGAACAAAATGTCAAAACTGTAAACCAAGACAGGCTCCAACCCTGTACTTACACAGCCCTGCCTCACCTGACTCCCCTAATCCCTGTCCTGCTGACTGGGACCTGCTGGGGGCTGAATATTGCTGACTTCCATGGAGATGCCTGCATTCTTAGTATATGTATGTATACCAACCTAAAGTATCAAAAAACAATACTAATCCTCAGTAAGAATACTAATCCTTAGTAAGAACTAATCCTTAGTAAGAATTCGTATTGTTTTATACTTTAATTTGGTGTGTGTGTATATATATAATATATATACATTCCTCATTCCTTTATATATTTTACACTTTTATTACTTAATATTCATATATATACATATATATATATGAATGCCCACTTCTATTCCTATTTTTTTTTAATGCTGGACATGAAAACCTCCTAAAATGGTTGTCTGAACCATGAATAGATTGTGTTCTACATAGCCGAAAAACACCAATCTAGAATCGAATCAAACCTCTACCATAAAATCACCCTCTCTTACTTCAATTGTTGCCAAAACAAGAACAAACCCAGAAATTCTATATAAGAAGGCAGTATAATTCGATGGAAATACTAACGGATTAGAAGAAAACTAAGAAATTTAATCATTCTGTTCTAGTTCTGGTTTTTTCCTTGCTGGGGAAATAAAATATTGTAGTGAAACCTATATAGAAAACAAGACTGAACTGATAATTTTCATTTTAAAAATCAACTTAATATTTGGAATATCCCCACGAGTCATGAAAATATAATGATCCCTTTCAAAGTGACATGCTTATAAAGCAGGACTAGATGAGGCTCCTCCAGTGAGTCGCAGATTTTTAAAAAATTCCTTTATATTCTCATGCCTTTATATCTTTTACATTTAAACTTTTATTACTTAATAATTAAGTCCCATGTGGGAGAGTTTTTAGTTCCTGTCCAGACATAACGAAAGGAAAGAAAGATAAAATCTTCTGTACCATCTTTATGCTGCATTTTGTTCTACATTCCAAGTTTTTTTTTCCTGGCTGCTGCTTGTCATCTGTTTCCTATTAAGTATAGCTAGGACCAATCTTCAGAAGCCAAATTACCTCGTTGAGAGCGATCAGGAATAAAAAGCCCCGCACTTCCTGGAAAAGCTATAATTTGATCTGCATAGATTTCTTCTTAATAAATTAGTTACAATAATTGGTGTTAAGAAATATAACTAGTTACTACTTGGTACTAATTGCCTAGTCTATTTGCTCAAGAAGGAAGGAGGCAATGTGAACTCTGAATTTATAACTCACATTTTAAGGTGAAACATTAGATATCTTTGCAACTGTTATATTTCCAATATAAGACCTCTAAAAAAGAAAAAAATTCTACCTAATGGCTGTCTTCGAGTGTTTTTGTGCTGGGACTTTAGCTATATGAAACTTTATTTCAAGCCATGGGCAAAAATTAGAAGCCATTTGGAATTCTTATCCTTCTGCAGAGAATACATTTATAGAGTTAGTTCTTGATTCAGTGTTAGTCCAAAGAGACTTTAAATTCCACTTTAGCAATCATGGCTCTGGGACAGAGGGGAAAGCTGGATAATAAAACCTTTAATGTGAATCCAGGTACAAGATCTCCACCTATGTTAACTAAGCTATATCTTTCTTTATAAGTTAAACATGGGTGTAGATTTGTTTGCTGGTTATGGGGGAAGTAAAGACAGGGAAATTTCAAATGAACAAATGGGTAAAGACAGACCCTAAGTCTTTATTAACGGGACTTGTGGCATGTGATTATAGATTATTCTTCTATTTTAGGGACGTTATATGAAATCAATAATTCCCAGTAACCAGTTTGATTATGCAAAATTTGAAACAAATTTTAAAAAGCTGACATATAAAGGAGGTCTCAGAGAGGTCAAACACTTGCTTTTCTGAGCTTGGCCCTCTGTGCTCCTTCTTGCAACACAGTTGTTTGGGTTGACAGGGGTGCTTGCTCTTTTAAATATAACTCTTGTCAGTTTCTTTCTTGCCTACTTAAGAAACAAACTTCTCCTTTTACCCAGTCTAGCAACCAAGACAGGCTCCAACCCTGCACTTACACAGCCCTGCCTCACCTGACTCCCCTAATCCCTGTCCTGCTGACTGGGACCTGCTGGGGGCTGAATATTGCTGACTTCCATGGACATGCCTGCATTCTTAGTATATGTATGTATACCAACCTAAAGTATCAAAAAACAAGACTAACCCTTAGTGTATATAATTATCATAAAACAATACTAATCCTTAGTAAGAATCATATTGTTTTATACTTTAATTTGGTGTATAATGGGTATGTCTACTGTACACCACGCCCTGTTCCAAATGCCTTACAAATATGGTAGCTCTTGAAGCCTGACAACAGCCTTTGAGGAAGAAAGGATCTCCCTCCCCATGTTGCAAAAGATACTGAGGCACCGAGATACCAAGTTAACCATGTAACGTCAACAAACTCCAGACCCTGTGGCAGCTTAGAGCAGCTTGTCAGTCCCAGCCCCATCCCTGTGTTCCTCACCTGCCCTTTCTCCCTGGCATGGGCACAGGTTTTCCTGCAGTTCTCATCAGGAGGGGAGGGCAGGGGAGCAGGTGGGCAGGGTCAAGAGAAGCAACCCCAGAGGGATGAGAATTTGCTTCACTGCCAGAAGTTTGAAGTCATTTCTGTTTTGCTGCATTTTGTTAGCACTGTTCTTACTTCTTTTACTAACACACTCTTTTTCAAACCTTCCATTTCAGTTTTCCCTCCTTCTTCTTCTTGGTCTCAGTAGTACGAGACAGTGGGCAGAACTGACCTCATCAGTCTGTGTCCTTTGAGTGTAGTCTTTCATCCACAAAAAAGATTCAGGGACTCCAAGGACGGAGATCCAAAGTCGCAGGAGGGGGAGAAAAAGAGGTGGGGAGGAAGGAAGGAGAGGAGGCAAAAAAGTACCAGAGTCAGGGAGGATGTTTTAAGCAAGTATTGGGTAAAATGAAAGGCAAGGAGTCAGACACAGACACCATGGCCTGGAAAAGCTGTCATTCTCTAATGAAAAAGCTGTATCAAAACCGTTTTCATGTGTAAAGGCACGGAAAATCTGAAGATATATTCGAAGTCAGCTCATAAAATGACACATAAGAAGTAAACCTGATGAAGAGATGTAAACCAGTTATCCATCATAAGGTAGATGAATAAAAAATACAAGTTCACCTATCAGTAAGAGTAAGAATTATTGCCTAAAATGCATACCCATCCCTTTAATGTGACATAAAACATGCTACAAATAGCCACTACTCCCAACCCCACCCCTGCCACCCCACTAGGACTCCTCAGACACAATGACTGCTTTATTTGAGTCACCAGAAGAACAACGTTCACTCAAGCTAGAATTTTTCAAACATTCTTGAGATTTGTTAGGCTGGCTTTGTCCCAGAAAAACTAAGATACATTTGAAATGTTGCATTGTGTTGGGTAGCCTTCATCCACGAATCTGTTATTAGAAACCCATATGCAGTTGGCCCTGTACATTCATGGGTTCCGCATCCTCAGATTCAACCAACTACAGATCAAAAACATTCTTAAAAAAACTGTATGGTTGTGTCTGTACTGAACATGCACAGACATGTTTTTCTTGTCATTATGCACTAAATGATACTGTGTAACAAATGTTTACATAGCATTTACATTGCATTAGGTATTATAAGTAATCTAGAGATTATTTAAAGTACATGGGCCAGGTGTGGTAGCTCACACTTATAATCCCAACTACTTGGGAGGCTGAGGCAGGAGGATCATTTGAGCTCAGGAGCTCAAGGCTACATGCCTCTGCACTCCAGCCTGGGCAACAGAGTGAGACCCCATCTCTAAAAGCATAAAAAGAAAAAAAAAAGTACATGGGAATATTGCATAGGTTATATACAAATGATATACCATTTTATATAAGGGACTTGAGCATGCATGGATATGGGGGGGTGTCCTGGGACTAATTCCCCAAGGATACCGAGGGACAACAAACTATGGACCCCAGACCAGGTGCTCTGTGGATGAAGAGCTTTCCTCTGAGATGAGGGAAGCAGGGAGAAGATGGAAATTGGGGAAGGCTTTGTAGGAGAGGTGGCAACTGAACAGGAGCTAGAACAGAATTCAAATGTGGGTTTGCGGAGGAAAGGAGGAAGACAGCTCAGAAAGAGAAGAAGTCTACAGCCATACCACCCTGAATGCGCCTGATCCTGGCTGATCTCAGAAGCTAAGCAGGGCTGGGCCTGGTTAGTACTTGGATGGGAGAAAGAAAGGTGAAGGGAGGAATACGGCAGGGAGCATTTCAGCTGGCTTAAAAGGGTGAAGTGGGCTGGGTGTGGGGGTTCACGCCTGTAATCCCAGCACTTTGGGAGGCTGAGGTGGGCATATCAGGAGGTCAGGAGATGGAGACTATCCTGGCTAACATGGTGAAACCGTGTTAATTTTTGTCTCTACTAAAAACACACAAATTAGCTGGGTGTGGTGGAGCATGCCTGTAATCTCAGCTACTCGGGAGGCTGAGGCAGGAGAATCGCTTGAACCCAGGAGGCGGAGGTTGTGGTGAGCCGAGATGGCTCCATTGCACTCCAGCCTGGCGACAGAGCGAGACTCTGTCTAAAACAAAAAAAAAGGTGAAGTGGAGGGAGCAGGGAATAAGACATTCCAAGAGAGACTACGCAGGAATTTTTTTAAGCACGTAAGAGAAAAAGTTGTGGCTTGAATGGGGAAATGTCAAATCACTTAGTTTGGCTAGAAGTTAGGGTAAAGGGAAAAGACGGAAAAAAGGAGATCAGAAAGGTTAGCCATGGTTGAATCATAAGAAAAACCAGGATTCAGAAACAGGGTGACGATATAACCCAGTGTCTGCCTGTTGTCCAGTGGCAGTTCCTGTGTCCCATTCTGGACATTGTCTTTAGAAACAGCACTTGATAGAGGGTTTATAACACAGAGGTACAAAAAGTAGAAGATGGTATAAAACAAGAGGTATGTGTAACATGTTTCTGTCTTGGTGGATCAATGTTTAGTCTAAGTTAACTACCATTTATTAAGTGCCTGCCCTATTCTAGGCATTACAGCGGGCAGCCCTGAAAGTAGGTTAATACCTATATTTAACTAATTCAACAAATATTAACTTATACTGTGTAGTAGGCCATGGACAGGATGCTCAAAAGACTTCAGAGATGTTTCAGGTGTAGATCTTCTATCAAAGGGTCAGTAAATATTCCAGTGCAAGCTGGAATCTGGACCTGATGGAAGTGAAAGAGAGTAAAAAAGCCAAGAGTGTTTAAATGCAAACAAAAGTAGATGTATACTGTGCCTCTCCATTTACTGGTCACATGAGCTCGACTTGTGTCTAAACCATGTACCAGACAGTGTTTTCTGAGGATCATTTGAGATAACTTATTGACAATGTCAGTCCAGATTAGATGTTCCATCTGTGCAAATTTCCTTTCTCTAGAATCTGTTCGTGTAGCTTTACCAGGGTTAGTTCATGGATGGCTGATTTTTTTTTTTTTCAGGTTTTTTTCTTTTTAGAGTACTAAGCTATACTCATAATATGCTTCTTATCAAAAAACATTAATTAGGTAGGAGTTTTTTAAAATACTGATCTGATGGCTAAGGGCCATTTAACACATCGCAAATACTGTGAGGCAGAAGTATCGCCCCTAATTGACTGAATATGGTCCTTCTCATGTTCCCCATTATTCCATTAATAGAATAATGGTCTTCCATTATTCTTGACAGGAAATAACATGGTTCCCACAAGCACTTAAAATACATTTCAATTAGGATGACACAGGTATAAGATTATACGGTCCTCTAAAGTAAGAGAAGGAAACCTGAGGTGAGTCCATCCTTGAACTTATTTTGCTTAGAGCACTATGGAAAAAGTTATAGAAAGTTATAGGAAAGGAGCAAAAGAGTCAAATCTGAAATATTAGGTGGATCTTAGGCTTTTGAACTTGAACTTTTGGGCTTTGTTGCCTACACACTTGGTAGAACATTCTCTTTTGTGGAGAACTGGCTTCTAGTGTTAAAACCTTCTATGGAAGAGAAATCTGAGTAAGTTACATATCAAAGCCAGCATCTGAATTTGTAGAATTAAAATGTTTTTTTAAAAAAATCGCTTTTTCATTCAAATCTCGTATCTCACCTGATCAAGTTTCTTATCCTTTAAATATAAAGATTCTTACATCCCCTATATATATGTAAACTGATACATATTAGTTAGATATTGCATACTGTAAGGAAGGTATTTAATTCTAGATTTACACTGTTCTGGCTACATCTTTGCTCACAGAGATTCCATATCAAAGGGTAGAGCTCTTGTAATAATTTACTGTGCCTCAGTTTCTGGAACACGGACATAATGAATTCCTCTCCTTACAAGGTTATTCTAACAATGAATTAAAATAATGGCTATGGAAATATTTTAGAAAAGGCATAATGTATTATAAAAATGCAAAGCTGAGACCTATTTACTTCAGCATATATAAAATCCCCCCAAATAGGGTACATTTTGTTATTCTGAGAAGAGACCATTTCCTTCTGAATTTCTCCCCGTTTCTTCCTGACACCTGTGTTCTGAAATGCAGATTCTAGTGCAATTGGGCCTCAGAAAGAACTTGACCCTTTACAATGTGAGTCACCAAGTGCAATGATTCTAGCCAAAGTGACCCATTTTAAAAGATGACCCATTTCAAAACCCATGAGTTATTATTCAAGCTGTTCTATTTTTGAGAATTAGAAAGGTTTTGTTTGTTTGTTTTTTACAATCTCACCATTTGAATGTCTTTTATTAAAAGAGAAAACTGATCTCCACTTTAATGAAATACAATATTTCATTTTCTACTTGATGGGACCTGTACTTTATTTTGAAAATTCTTCTGCACCTTCTGAGTTTTCTCTGGGCAGAGCAGTTATAAGCATCTCTACCTCCTACTCATCCTCATCTCCCACTTTCTCTGGAACAGCTGCTCTGAGCTTTGGCTTGGGCCTTTCCTGTGATAACACTGGTTCTACCTTAAGGTGCCACAGGGAGCCTTGCAGGGCGGGGAAGGGTCAGCCTGAGTCAGCCTCCTCCTCAGAGAGTGCTCAGTCAACGCTCAGAGCGTGTGCAGGAGGAGAAGGAAGAGAGAGAAGGACAAGCAGGTTAAGTACTGAATGGAAAACATTTCGGGTATTGCATTTAGCTTGCTTTAAAAGCAAAGAGTTGGTCCGAGAAAGCAGCTTTCACCTCCTCACTTGTGACCAGATAGAAAATCTACCATAAATTTCTGAGAAAGTTATAACATCAGCTGCTGATCACTAATCACCCTTTCAGCAAGTTCAGGTTGGGATCATTTCAGTGCCACCACTTAATACAACTACCTTCAATCTTCCTTTTCTGGGTCAACTTCAGCTTTTCACATTCCTCTCCCATCCCCCACAGGGACCAGGCAAGGTTTCCCAAAATAAAGGCACAGAGGAACAAATCCAATTCTGATGGATGTACTTTCATCAGATAATTACCATAAATATGAGCCTCAGGCCACCACCAGCCACTGTGCGGTTTCCACATCAGTGTCCCTTTAACAAGATCCGTAACCTAAGAAAACCTACACTGGCCAAGAATGTACAGGGTGTAGTCAAGAGCCGAGTTGAAAACTGTTACTTTTACCTATATGGTATCCAAGCAAGCAATTGCCTCTGTCACATCAGGATTCAAAATGAAATTAGGCAGAGTCAAAGGAAACAGCGGCCACGACCTCCCCGCCAGAAAGATCTACGGCTCCAGTCTCCCCGCCTGCCCACTTCCCTGTCCCCATTTCCCCCTGCCAGTAACTCGCCGAAAGCGTTACCAGGCTGGCGGTTTCCTCTTTCCAGCCCGACGCGGGCTGTCGACTCGAATTCAGCCCTGCCGCCGGAGGCGGGTGGCCGCAAGCCTGGGGCCCCCGGCCGGCAACTGAATTGGTGGGCGCGGCGTTCGCCTCGCGGCTCCCGCGCCCGGGCCGGTCCCGCCACGGAGGAGCCGGAGCTCCTCAGGGAATGGGACTGCGCCGGCCCCGGGAAGCCACCCCCACCGGAGCTGCCCGGCCCCCAAGCCTACCTGCCGCACCTGGGCGGCGGCCGGGCCTGGGTCCCAGCCGCTGGCCACCCGCGCGGGCAGGCCGGAGGGAACAAAGGCGCTCCGGGGAGGGGGCGAGCCTCCTTCCCCGCCGCGCTTTCGGAGGGCGGGCTGCCGGGGCCCGCGGTGGGAGAGGCCTCCCCGACTTCCCGGCTTCCCGGCGCTGGGCGGTGCGCGGTCCGGGCCAGGGCGGCGGGCCCCGAGCCCGTGTCCACGCCAGCCGCGCGCCCCCGGCCCGAGCGCGCGTTCCCACCTGAAGTCCTGGCGCCACGCGCCGGGCGAGGACCAGCGTGTCCTCACCTCCTAGCCACTCTTCCCCCCCGGAGACCTCGCTCGGTCCGGAGTGGGCAGACTCGGAGCCTTCCGCGCCGGAGACCGCGAACCGCTCGGCCGAGAAGGCGCGCCGGGCGGGGGCGGGGCGGAGGGGGCGGCCCGCAGCCCCAGTGCCGGGAGCCCGCGCGGGAGACCCAGGGAGCCCAGCTCGGGGCCGCGGCACGGAGAACGAACCATCCGGGGCCTGGAGACGTATCCCGCTGAGCGGCCAGAACTTTCCCCATTTAGCGATCCGGAAGGGAAGTCAACATTCCCACCCAGAGAAGCCTCGGCCCGCGGAAAGATGCGGCCGCGGCACGGCAGTGTTTTCACCACGTAACTGACCACAGACTAACTCCGCGCGGAACCACCGGCCCGGGGCGCTCCGCCAAGAGGCGGACTGTGTTGGCCTCGCGGGTCCTGAGCCCAGGACACGCCGCGGTTCCTCCCACACAGGACACTGGTTCTGCCGCGCAGCGGATTAGGGTGGTCTTTTCGTTTCCGAGCGGGAGCTCTAAGGCAGGCTCTCAAGCGGGTCTTGTTAAAAGGTTTCTGGTCACACCACTTATGCCTGGAGCTCTGGGGGCCTCAGTAACAAAGGAAGGAAACTTACAGCAAACTAGGGCTGCACTGCTGCGATCCGTTTCTAAAATACGAGAGGAGGGGGAAACCCCGCCCCAGGCCAGCTTCCCAGTGACTTTACCTCCAAGTCTAGCTTCATTTCAAGGGCAGTTTAGAGCGAAACTCACCAAGTCCAAGCCCAGCTCTTTAAATGTCCAAATCTGAGGTCGGCTTTCCTTCCTGCATCGGAGCGAAAGTCGCTGGTCTCAAGAACAAAACTTGCGGGCTTTAAATCTTGGGCGAAGACTGGACGGGCAGCGCTGGACTGGGCTCGCTTCCCCGGCGGGATGCGGGCTGGATGCGGGCGGAATGGGGGCCGGTCCGGGCGGGGGCGCTAGGCTCCTAGCCGCGCGCCCCGCACCTCTCGGCGTCACGGCCCGAACCCGGCCCAGCCCGCCAGACCGCCACCCTCCCGGCGCGTAGGTGAAGGTAATGGGCCCCGCCCCAGTTTGTACTTGTCTGTGGATGAGAATTCCAGGAAGTGTTTCCCTGCCGCTCTTCAGTTAATTGCGATCACTTACTTAAATGGCCAACTGGAAGCCAGAGTGCACATGAATGTCCTCTTTGAACTTCAGAATACTTCCTGCAGGTAACCAGACAATATCGAGAGATGCGGGCTTCTACTCAGGGAGAGAGATTATGAATGAATCCTGTATGCGCTTGGTTTCTTGTTCCCCGCATGTTGTTAGACCTCTCCCTAAAGCTACAAAACATTTAACAGAGATAATATTTTGAGCGATTCTGTTGTTGTACCTATTTCAGAACATGATAGAAAAGCAAAAGATTAATCCAAATACTTTAGTAAAATAAAAGCTTTGAGTTTGTCATAAGAGGAAGAAGACAGGTAATGAGTTAAATGTATGACTGTTGAATCAGGGTTTAAAACAGTGGGGCCAGCAGGCACGGTGGCTCACACTTGTAATCCCAGCACTTTGGGAGGCTGAGCCGCAGGAGGATTGCTTGATCCCAGGAGTTAGAGACCAGCCTGGCCAACACAGCAAGACCCCGTCTCTAAAAGAAAACACACACACACACAATGAAAACTGTAAACATTGTACTTGTTCATTCAAACTAGATTTTTAGAAAGTTTTTAAATTGCTTTCCTTAAGCCGGTCAGCATCTTTTAAATCATGCAGTTCTTTTCATATGCTACCTACAGAGGGCATGGCTCAGCACCTCCCAGACTCTGGCACTGCATGTACGTCAGACCATAGACAGAAATATTTACATATGTGATTTGCAAAGGAGTCACTGACAGTGACCCACAAATAAGCTGATTCATTATTAATACAGCACTAATCACATACCTTCTGTAATAAAATGCTGACTAAAATCCCACATGCATTTCCCCCAGCCATCACAAGTGTATGTTGGATATCTGTGCAAATATTCAATTACAATTATATTCCTTTCAGATCATTTGGAACTAGGTCCATGTGTCAGGAAACATATGTTCCACATACATGAGCACATAGAACTGTACCCACGAGAAATACAAACTGACCAAAACCGTGATAGACACACATAAAAATCACATATTCATGTCATACTAGATACAGATAAACATACCAGATAGATAAATGGTTTCAAAAGTATGTCTGGAAATTGGAGATACAATGCAAGCTTTTTGGTGGTAGTAGGGAGAGATGAGAGGGTGTGAAGGAGAGATGGGCAAGGTCAAGTAGTCCCGAATGCCCACCCTGGGATCCACACAAGCTCAGGTCACACATGGGAGGGGACAGGGAAGTCCCCTTTGCTTGTTTGGAAAGATTTCCTAGAGCAGCATGGCTTCCTGTCCCACCCAGAGAGAGGGGAAGAGAATGACAGATTTGATGGTATTGATGGTGTTATGCTCAGTTACTTTTATCAAGAGGGAATACATGAAGATGTTGAGATGTGTTAGAAATAAACTTAGGTAATAATGATGCTGACTTGGCCATCAGGAAGAAGGAGGACCGTGTTGGCATGCTTTCCTTATCCAAGTAGCAGCTGGTAAGCAGAGAGCCCTGTGATTAGATCTATACATGACTTTGGAATGACCAAAATCTGCATGTTAGACTCAGCAGGGATAGATAAGGCACAGAAAGAGCAGAGGAGTAGCAGATTTAGGAAAGGGGATCAGAGAGTAAGGCAATACATGCATCATCAGTAGTGGAGAGGGAAGACTAAACCTGAGTGCAAGAGAACCTGGGAGATGGTGGGAGCAACAGGGAGGGGCCCAAGGAAGAGGCTAGTGTTACTAAAATCATGAAAGGAGAAGCAGGTCTGATCACTGAGTGGCTTAACACAACTGAAGCATAGCAGCACAGTGTCAGGCTTGACCTGTTTCACGAAATTTGTCTTTCCGGATTCTCTTAGACCAGATTTCCTCACAGGCCCTATAGGGAACCTGTCCTGTGAATTTGAACACAGCGCGGGCCATGTATTCTGAAGCAGGCCAGTGTTCATTCAAGGCCTGGGCTGTTAGAGAGACTCTGGCTGGATCCTGACCTGGCTTCCTACACAGGAGCTGGCAAGTTACCAAACTTCTGTGTGCCCACAGTAATGCCTGCCTGCAAGGGTGGGTGAGGATTAGTGCAATCATAGTGATGGGGGGAGTGCTGAGCTCAGAGCCTGGGCTATCTCGATGGGGTGGATGAATGGTCGGCATCCTCGAGCCCACCACAGGCTGCAGAAAGCTCCTCTCACCTGGCAGAGGTGGGCTCATGCTGTGTCCTATCATCGTGCTGTAAAGGATCTGCTGTGTTTCACACCTCTGGGAATTTCATTTCTGTTGATACAGCATCATCATTCAAACAACGCTCTATCTCCTTGGGTCCGCTTCCTCTTTCGCTGCTCACCGGCCACCTCCCACCACACACAGCCTTTCTTGGTGTTCTTTTCTCTCCACACTTGCTCCTTGCTGATCTCACCCATTGTCTTTAATCTTGACTTACATTTCTTTCTTTTTTTTTTTTTTTTTCTTTTTTTGAAACTAAGTCTCACTCTGTCACCCAGGTTGGAGTGCTGTGGCACGATCTCAGTTCACTGCAACCTCTGCCTCCCAGGTTCAAGTGACTCTCCTGCCTTAGCCTCCCGAGTAGCTGGGATTACAGTTGTGTGCCACCACACCTGGCTAATTTTTTATATTTTTGGTAGAGATGGGGTTTCACCATGTTGGCCAGGCTGGTCTCGAACTCCTGATTTCAAGTGATCCGCCTGCCTCAGCCTCCCAAAGTGCTGGGAGTACAGGCATGAGCCACCACTCCCAGCCCACCCTGATTTATATTTCTAACCCAGATTCTCAGCTTCAAACTTGTGTCTTTGGGTATGTCACATCAGTCTTTAGCTTAATATGTCTAAAATGGGATGTATAAATACGGGATTGGGAAATGGTTAATGGACAGGACGTGAATGCCCCGAAAGCCAGAATCCTCCTTCTTCTCACCAGTGACCCAGCCCAGGGTGTTATGTGTCAGTAACAGTCGGCAGTATTTTGTCACTGTATAAGTTATATGTCTTTTGCCTCAACTGGCTGCGGGGAGGGGAAAAAAGTTGTATGTCTGTTTTGCCAACTACTTTGAAAGTCTTCAGATCTCTTGTGGGTGAACACCATGTCCTGCTCTTCTCTGAGTCCCTCAAAGACCCCCCCCCCCCATCTCCTTGCCACTCCCACAACAATTCCTATCACAGAATGAATGCCTGGTAACTGCAGGTTGAATTGAATTTTTGCATAGCACTTCCACACTCATCAGTTATTCAAACTTCTGTTCCAAGAATCCCATCCGTAGTACAGTGGCCCTGTGTACTTCTCCTTTGATGCCACCAAGGCCCAAAAGCTGACCCTGGAGGCACACTAGCCCTTTCCTGCAGTTCTTGCTACTGCTTCTGTGGCCTGGCGCCCTTCAGCAACCTCCCTCAATTCCCGGGCCTCTGCAGTTTGATGAAATCGTACTAGGTACACCCAGAACTGGAAGATGAAGCAAACTGACAGCACAAGGAGGCACTCACCTGCAGGCCATTCTGAGAACCCAGTTTCTTCCATTTTCTTCTCCTCTGCTTGGGGGAGGGGTCTCCTGGGACTGATCAGCTCCTTCACACCAACACATAAGGAAATCTCCTATGTGCCATCTAACACTCGGTGGGACCTCTCAGACACAGGGACAGGGATAGTCTTGGAGGGGCAGGCCCTGCTGGCTGGGACCCTCCCTGGTCCAGTAGAGCTGTGCTGTCAACCCTCCGACAGCCCCTGTGAAAATGGCCTGATACCAGTCCCTGGCAGTGAGTCTGTCAGCGTGTCTTCTCCTTTTCCCAGCAGCAGATCAGACACACGCTCCACACTCCCGGGAGCATACAGGGTTCTGTGCAGGTTCCAGAGGCAATCATTTGTGTTGGGAATTTTGCACTTAGGTTTGGTTGTACTAATATTTAAGGAACAACTAAAATGTAATTTTCTTTTTAAAAAAATATACATTTTTTTCTGAGACAGGGTCTCGCTCTGTTGCTCAGGCTGGAATGCAATGGCTGGTCACGGCTCACTACAAGCTTGACCTTCTAGGCTCAAGCAATCTTCCTGCCTCAGCCTCCTGAGTAATGGGGACTACAGGTGCACATCATCACACCCAGCTAATTTTTTTATTTTTAGTAGAAATGGAATTGCTCACTATGTTGCCCGGGCTGGTCTTGAATTCCTGGGCTTAAGCGATCCACCCACCTCTGCCTGCCAAAGTGTTAGGATTACAGGTGTGAGCCACTGCACCAGGTCTAAAATGTAATTTTCCATTTCCCATTTTTAAATACTTAGTAATTACTAAGTGCTAATTTCCTGCTTTACAGAGAGTACGTGGTTCAAATCCCACTCAACCAATTTCCAAAAGGCAGTTAAAAGTCTTCCTAGGGTTTACATTGAGTAGTCTTTAATATAAGTAGACTATTAGATAAAACTTGCTATGCTGGGATTTTCCTTATAGCAGTACTTCTAAAAAGACAATTCTAAAGTCCATGATAAATTCATGTGATCTGAAACCATATACATTTCATGAATCAGTCTTGGTGGTCTGATGGTCCAAAGTTGTAAAGCCCAATATTAATACCTAATTGGCTCTGCAGATTTAGGGCTAAGGAATCCTAGGAAAGATTTCTAGGATTCCTCTGAGAGGAATTCCTCTGAGAGAGATGTTGGCATCATACTTAATAAATAAGTGAACCCTCTTGGGAAAAACAGGGATCTATTAGAATAATAGAATATCTGCTGCTAGATAAAGACGCAAATAGATCTGCGTCTTTTTGCGCAGGGGCAAAAAGAGGCATGGGGAGGGAAAAAGGGGCACAGGGCAGGGAAAGTAGCATGTGTCTTCTCAACATTTTCGGCTCTTTGACTGTTTCATAGGCATGCTTTTTATCTTTGGGAATTTCCTTTTTGCAATAGATTTCCTTTTGTTTTCATGAGGTAGAAGCTCTGGGTGCAGTTGACCCTTGGTATCCATGGGGAATTGGTTCTGGGACCCTTGTAAATAACAAAGTCCACAGATGCCCAAGTCTCTTATGTAAAATGGTGTAGTATTCGCATATAACCTATGCACAGTCTCCCATATACTTTAAATAATCTCTGGATTACTTATAATACCTAATATAATATAAATACTATGTAAATAATTGTTATACTGTATTGTTTTTAAAATTTGTATTATTTTAATTGTTATAGTGTTATTATTTATTTATTAATATTTTCAATATGAGGGGTGTTTAATCCACAGATGTGGAACCTATAGAGACGGAGGACTGACTATAATTGTTTCACAATTTCTTTTCTTTACTGAAGATTACTGAGTTACTTGGATACTCCTGTTGGGATTACTACCAGTAGTACTCTTTCTT
The DNA here is from genome assembly GCF_043159975.1 of Macaca nemestrina. Taxonomy (NCBI): domain Eukaryota; kingdom Metazoa; phylum Chordata; class Mammalia; order Primates; family Cercopithecidae; genus Macaca; species Macaca nemestrina. The sequence goes on along the minus strand of NC_092126.1, from coordinate 96,256,471 downwards.
GGGAACTGAAGTAATGAGGTTTTCCTATCAGCTGTATTCTAGGAATCTCCTTGCTGTGCCAGACGTCTCTGACACCACGTCTTGTTATATTTGATTGCAGATGTGCTTCTGAACCAGAGGATTGAGATTTCAGCCACATTCCTCAAATCCCAGGCATACATAGATAATGGTCTGAACCAGCCCTTTTTCTGTAACCTGCTTCTCTGTGTCCTTGCTGTACAGGCCCTGTCTCTCAAGGAGACGAGTCAGAAAAGTGGGCACTGTTTCAATGGACTGACATTCATGCTCGACACATCAGTTCCCCTGTCACTGTTAGATAAAACTTGCAGGCAGTTTGATCTCAACCAAGTCAGTGCTCAGAGCCCTGATTTGCTCTTCTGTGAAATGAAAATAACAATTAGTACCTACTCTTGTCCACAGAATTGGCATGCATCCTATAAATCTATCAACCATCCATTCAATTAACACTTATTGAGAATTCACTTGCTTGCAAGGCACTGGGGCCAAGGATGAATAAGATAGGACATCTGCCCTAGAGGAGCTCTTGTTAGGGATTTAATGGATCAAGTAAGATAATGAACACATTAAAAACAAAAAAACAAAAACAACCTTATTTCGTGCCCATTGGGTTAGCTATTATATTTTTTTCTTTTTTCAAAAAAAAAAAAGAATGATAATCTAAATGTTGACCAGAATGTGGAGCAATTAGAACCTTTGTGCACTGTTGGCAATATAAAAGGTGCAGCTGCTGTGGAGGGTGTATGGCAATTCCTCAAAAAAGTTAAAAATAGAATGATCCTATGATCCAGCAATCCCACTTCTAGGTATATGCCCGAAATTGAAAGCAAAGACTCAAACAGGTACTTGCACATCAAGGTTCATAGCAGCATTATTCACAATAGCCAAAAGGTGAAAAGAACCCAGGTATTCGTCAACAGAAGAATGGATAAGCAAAATGTAGTGGATGCATAAAATGGAAGATATTCAGCCTTAAAAACGAATCAGATTTTGATAAATGCTACAACATGGATGAACCTTGAAAGCATTATGCTACGTGAAATAAGTCAGACACCAAAGGATGAATATTGTATGATTCCACTTATATGAGACACCTAGAATAGGAAAATTCATACAGAGTAGAATAGAGGTTCCCAGGAGCTGTGGGGAGGTGGAGAATGAGGTCATGTTTAATAGGTACAGAGATTCAGTTTGGGATGCTGAAAAAGTCTGGAAATGGGTAGCGGTGATGGTTATATAACATTGTGAATGTACTTAACACTACTCAACTATACACTTAAAAAAAGGTTTAAATAGTAAATTTTATGCATATCTTACCACAATTTAAAAAAACTTTATAATACCTAAAATGCCATACAAATGCAAGCATTGTTAAGTTGAATTAAGATTAATGGGACTGTTTATGATCAATCTCTTAAAGTGCTATATGCATAAAATTACATTATCATTATTTATTGTGTGATGTTGAAGAACATCTATTCAGATAAACTTTAATAATAATTTATATCCCATCTTCTTCCAAAAAGAATTTGAGGTAGTTTACTCTAAAATCATCAGGGTAATGAGACCAAATCCTACTAATATAAGACAAAATATAGAAACTGAGATGCAAAGCAGAGAAGAAGGAAGAGAAGGCAGGTCACCTAAGCAAAACTCAACTGTTATCCTCCTAGGAACCAGGGAATTGTTCATATTAATCAGACCTTTTGTTCTTAAAATGTCATTAGTTTCAATATGATCCTTGTATGGGTCTATAGTGCTTTGTGTTGTTACCATTAACAGTTCTAGGAATTTATTTTATAATTAGGAAACACCTAATCAAAACAGAAGAAGGATCTAAAACTTAAGAACATGTTTTCCTGAGACCGAGCCCTCAGGACTGTATTCTGTGTTTAATAAACAGGTTCCTGGAAGGGTATCTGCCCTGCTTGCCACGGCCCCATCAATCTCCTGTACCTCCCCTGGCCTGCAATTGTCCACACTCGTGGCCTGGCATGACAACCATCTCCTCAGCCAGCTCCCCCAACCTCCCCCTACTAGCCCCCATCCAAACTCTGCCCTGGCAGCCTGGATCCTCTAAGGCCCTGTGTGTGGCCATGACTCCAGCCCCTGCTGGAGTTTACTCCTCCTGGAACTCCTGTCTTCCTGGACAAGCCCTGTACCTCTTGTAGAGGATAGGTCAGACTTCACCTTCTCCAACCCAATCCATTCCCCTTCTCCTTTCTGTTCCTATGTAGCACTCCAGTTACACATTAACTATTAGTTAATCACGGTTGCAAATGAATTGAAAGTCTTGTGACCTTTGTTTCATTTCTTGGGAAAAGTGAAAAGCAGGGACCATTAGACAAAAGATCACATCAAACAGTCTATTAGAAGTGATAACACATTTGTAGAATGATGTATGAGGGCCAAGAGGGGAAGTCAAGTTTATCTAATCCAGCCCTTTAACATACAAAGAAACAGATTCTGAGAAAGGAAGTGACTTACCCTGTATCCTAGAGGTAGAAATAGAATTGGAAGCCTAGTTTCTTGAAACCCTGTGTTTTTATAACACCATGCTAATTTCATTCTAATTTGTGTTTTATTTAATAATCAGCAAACGGTTCTTTAGATGCACCCCAAACATAGCCAAGAGGAACTAGGTAAAGTAGCAGAAACAGTACTTGCTTTGCAAAAGCCATAGACCTTGGGCAAGTTGTTTCAGAGCCCTGGGCCTCTATTTGAACTGTTTCCTGATATTAAATAAAACACAAATTAGGATGAAATTAGCATGGTGTTATAAAAACACTGGGTTTCAAGAAACTGGGGTTCCAATTCTATTTCTACTTCTGTTTGTACATCTGTAAAATGAAGAGATGAGCTGGATCGTTTTTAAGTTTATATCTGCTTGTAGCATTTTATGAACCTACTAGACGATTGGCTTAACCCCACTGCATTAGTTAGGGTTCTCTAAAGGTACAGAACTAATAGGATAGATGAATATATGAAGGGGAGTTTATTAGGAAAATTGACTCACACAATCACAAGATGCCAAGTCCCACAATAAGGCATCTGCAAGCTGAGGAGCCAGGAAGCCAGTCTGAGTCCCAAAACCTCAAAAATAGGGAAGCTGATAGTGCAGCCTGCAGTCTGTGGCCAAATGCCAGAGAGCCCCTGGCAAATCACTGGTGTAAGTCCAAGAGTCCAAAAGCTGAAGAACTTGGAGTCTGATGTTCCAGGGCAGGAAGCATCTAGCACTGGAGAAAGATCTAGTCCTTCCACCTTCCTTTGCCTGCATTTATTTATTTATTTTATTTATTTATTTTATCAGATTTTGGTACTGGGAATGGTTCTAGAGGAACAGAGTTTTAAGGCTGGATTTCTTTAGTTGGTTTTTGAGGTTTCTGGAGTTGGTTGCTTAATATGATTAGACCCCAAAATGCTAAGGACTCTACTTCTAATTGTGTGGAGAACACTGATAGTCCTTGGCACAAACTGTTTAAAGAGTTATGCAACAGAAATGCATTCAATACTCCTGATTCACCACTCATGAGAGGCAAGGAGTTTAATGACTCTATACATAATACCTTTGACCATATGTAGAGGACCAAGGAATATAATGAAGTTGGTTGGTTGCTCCTAAGTTCACTGGACAAAGTGATGGAAGAAAATGAGGAACTTAGGGATTCTGACTCTTGGCTCCAGAAGCATACACTGAGCCTCAAACCTTCTAAGATTGTCTGGAGTGAGAGTCTTATCTCTTGTAGAGAAAGAGTTGAAATTGTGGAAAATCATATACAAGCTCTTATCATGGGAGTGGCTGACCTGCAATGAAAGGTGCATGCACAGCCTTGCCAGGTGTCTACTGTTAAAATGAGGGCATTGATTGGAAAAGAATGGGACCCTGCAACTTAGAATGGGGATGTGTGGGAGGATCCTGATGAAGATAGGGACACAGGGACAAACCATATCATTTCACCCCCGCCCCTCCCAAATCTCATGTCCTCACATTTAAAAACAAATCATGCCTTCCCAACAGTCCCCTGAAGTCTTAACTCATTTCAGCATTAACTCAAAAGTCCACAGTTCAAAGTCTCCTCTGAAACAAGGCAAGTCCCTTCCACTTATGAGCCTGTAAAATCAAAAGCAAGTTAGCTATTTCACAGATAAAATGGGGGTATAGACATTGGGTAAATATACCTGTCCCAAATGGGAGAAATTGTCCAAAACAAAGGGGCAATCAGCCTCATGCAAGTCTGAAATCCAATAAAGCAGTCATTAAAGCTTGAAGTTCCAAAATGATCTCCTTTGACTCCATGTCTCATATCCAGGGTATGCTGATTCAAGAGGTGGGTTCCTACTACAACCTTGGGCAACTCTGCCCCTGTGGCTTTACAGGGTACAGCCCCCCTTGTGGTTGCTTTCATGGGCTGGTGTTGAGTGTCTGCAGCTTTTCCAAGCACATGGTACAAGCTGTTGGTGGATCAACCATTCTGGAGTCTGGAGGATGGTGTCCTTCTTCTCACAGCTCCACCAGGCAGTGCCCCAGTGGGCACTCTGTGTGGTGACTCTAACCCCACATTTCCCTTCCATACTCCCCTAGCAGAGATTCTCCATGAGGGCCCCAAACTTCTGCCTGGACATCCAGGCATTTCTATACGTCCATCTCAATTGACTTCTGTGAACCCACAGGCCCAACACTACGTGTAAGCCACCAAGGCTTGGGGCTTGCACCTCTGAACCAATGGCCTGAGCTGTACCTTGGCCCCTTTCAACCATGACTGGAGTGGCTGGGATGTAGGGCACCAAGTCCCTAGACTGCACAGAGCAGGGGTCCCTGGGCCAGGCCCACAAAACCACTTTTTCCTCCTAAGCCTGATTCTGTGATGGGAGGGGCTACCACAAAGGTCTCTGACATGCCCTGAAGACATTTTCCCCACTGTCTTGGTGATTAACATTTGGCTCCTCATTATTTATGCAAATTTCTGCAGCAGGCTTGAATTTCTTCTCAGAAAATGGGTTTTTCTTTTCTATTGCATCATCAGGCTGCCAATTTTCTGAACTTTTATGCTCTTCTTCCCTTTTGAACATAAGTTCCAATTCCAAACCATATCTTTGTGAGCACATAAAACTGAATGCTTTTAACAGCACTCAAGTCACCTCTTGAATGCTTTGCTGCTTAGAAATTTCTCCTGCCAGATGCCCTGAATCATCTCTCTCAAGTTCAAATTTCCACAAATCTCTAGGGCAGGGGCAAAATGCTGCCAGCCTCTTTGCTAAAACATAGCAAGAGTCTCCTTTGCTCCAGTTCCCAACAAGTTCCTCATCTCCATCTGAGACCAACTCAGCCTGGACTTTATTGCCCATATCACTGTCAGCATTTTGGTCAAAGTCATTCAACAAGTCTCTAGGAAGTTCCAAATTTTCCCACATCTTCCTGTCTTTTGAGCCCTCCAAACTGTTTCAACCTCTGCCTGTTACCCAGTTCCAAAGTTACTTCCACATTTTCAGATACTGCAGCATCCCACTCTGCCAGTTCCAATTTACTGTATTAGTCCATTCTCCTGCTCCTGATAAAGATATACCTGAGACTGGGTAATTTATAAAGGAAAGAGGTTTAATGGGCTCACAGTTCCACATGGCTGGAGAGGCCTCACAATCATGGTGGAAGGCAAAGGAGGAGCAAAAGCATGTCTTACATGGTGGCAGGCAAGAGAGCATGTGCAAGGAAACCGCCCTTTATAAAATCATCAGATCTCCTGAGACCTATTCACTATCATGAGAACAGCACAGGAAAAACCTGCCCCCACGATTCAATTACTTTCCACTGGGTCCCTCCCATGATATGTGGAGATTATTACAATTCAAGGTGAGATTTGGGTGGGGACACAGAGTCAAACCATATCACCCACCAAAGAATTTGCCAGTACACAGAACAGCATACACTTTCACCTCCTCTCATCCTCCACACTGTTCCCCTTTGTCTGGGACAAACATCCTTCTTCTATTCCCCCTTACTTTTTAAAAAACTTTTTATTTTAAAAAATTGATTTTTTACTTAAAGAAAAACCTCTGCTTAAACTTCACTCAACACAGAGTTAGCAGTGTCTCCCCCAACCCCTGGTTTAATTAGTTGCCCCTCCTCTGCACCTGACTTTTCTGACTACCCTTACCTTATCACACTTATTGGAATCATTGATTTTCTTATCTCTTCCATTAGACTCTGAATTTATTAAGGTCAGGATTATGGTACATTTCTCTATCCCAAGTGCCTATCATGGAGCCAGGCTCATAGTAGGGCATCAATACGTGTCTGGTCAATTAATGTAATGGTTTTTGGGTGGGAAACAAGGACGAGAGTGTGGTACTGATTTCAACTGAAGCTGCTGGAGTTTTTAAGGATGATTGGCACTTTAAAGAAAGTGGAAAATAGTGATAACGTTGGCTTAAGAAAAGTGGGGTCTAAAAGGAGTGGGACAGATGAGTGCTATTTAGTTGAATAGGGGACCATCTGCAGTAGAATCATCCAGGGCGCTTGTGAAAACTACAGGTTCCATCTTAGCTCCCACCCACCACTCTCCATTCTGATGTGTAAATCTAGTTGTGTAAATCTGGTTTTACCTTTAAAGGAAGCTCCTTAAGAAGATTCTTAGCACATGAACAGAGAGCCTTAAACTCCTAGAAGGAACTCTGGCAGCTCTGGGCAAGTTCTTGAAGAAAGAGAATGATGACAGGATAAAAATGGAGCTTTGGGGGACTGGGCATGGTTCCTCACACCTGTAATCCCAGCACTTTGGGAGGCCTAGGTGGCAGATCACCTGAGGTCAGGAGTTCGAGACCAGCCTGGCCAACATGGTAAAACCCCATCTCTACTAGAAATACAAAATTTAGCCAGGTATGGTGGCAGGCACCTTTAACCCCAGCTACTGGGAAGGCTGAGGCACGAGGATTGCTTAAACCTGAGAGGTGGAGGTTGCAGTGAGCCAAGATCTTGCCATTGCACTCCAGCCTGGGCAACAAGGATGAAACTCTCTCTCAAAGGAGCTTTTGGAAGGGCATAGTCTGGTGGTCTGCAAAATAGACTGGGGGAAGAGAAATCTCAGAAGTAAGGGTGAGCTTCTATGAGTGCACTAAAGTGTTTAAATGGCAGGAATTGAAAGCTTGCACTGCAGGGTGTCACCAGAAGTGGAGAGTCAGTAGTCACCCAGGAAGCATGTTGAGAGATGATATAAGGAGCCTGGGTGACAGAATATAAGGGAGATATAAGAATGATGGAGGGGGAATTTTGAAACAACAACTGTGTTTTAGGGACCGTAGAAAAATGTCAGTTCCACTGATACACATGCTACTTCTGTCTGATTAGTTCTATTTCAACTTGATGTGACTGCGGTGTCTGGGAGGCATCCAGGTGAAAATGATATAGCCCATCGGCAGCATGGCCTCAAGAATGACCAAAGGTCTGGGAGGAAGACAAAGATGTGGGAGAGTCAACAGCATGGGACAGGAAGGACAGAAGCCTGGAAATCTGAGTTCAGATTCTTAAAAAGTAAAAATCTGTAATGCTTTCTGACATGCATAATGTGATGATAGGATAGCAGGAGGAACTGAAAACTCTTGAAGGCAAACTGTGTTGACAATAATGAGCAAAAATAGACCTCTGGTGGACGGGAATCCCAAAGGATACTCTTCTATTGGAGAACTGAGAACCGAGGAGGGGGTGTGTGTGTGACGGGGCAGTAGTTCAAAGCGGGAGCAGAGGAGGGCACATGAACAAAGAAGAAACTTATCAGGAAATCCTAACATGTATCTATTTTAATGATCTCTCTTGCTAAAGAGGATTGCATTTTTTTAAAGCATATTCCTTTCATTCCTGCCCCTTGGTTGTGGTGTCATTTGAAACAAGCATGAGGTGTCATGTAGAATGGAACCAGATAACCAAAGCTCCGTTTTCATGCTACCCTGAAATATGGCTTCAGAGAAGAAACATTCCTTTAAAACACATTTTGCCTGCGTTTCCCCTTTAATGAGCTAAGGGCAGCATCTATTTTGAAATGTAAAACAAAGTAAACTAACGCAGAGTACCTTAGTGCAGGCTGCTCTTGCATCCTAATCTCCCTTTGATATCCTAAATGCAGTCCTCTAGCTCTGAGTAGATTGCCATCAGGACAGAAATTGCTGTTGGTGCTGAAAGGTTTTTTAATTACTTGAATACTCCAGTGTTTTCTGTTGTTCATCTGCATGATATACACTTGATGACTTTAGGTGGTAAATCCTTGAGAGTCTTTTCTGTGAATAAAGTTACATGCTTTGGAATAGGGTTGTCCAATCTTTTGGCTTTCCTGGGCCACACTGGAAGAAGAATTGTCTTGGGCCACACATAAAATACATTAACACTGGCCAGGCACGGTGGCTCACGCCTGTAATCCCAGCACTTTGGAAGACCAAGGAGGGTGGATCACGAGGTCAGGAGATCAAGACCATCCTGGCCAACATGGTAAAACCCCATCTCTACTAAAATACAAAAAGTTAGCTGGGCATGTTGGCGCACACCTGTAGTCCCAGCTACTCAGGAGTCTGAGGCAGGGGAATTGCTCGAACCTGGGAGGCAGAGGGGGCAATGAGCCGAGATTGTGCCACTGCACTCCAGCCTGGCAACAAAGCAAGACTCATCTCAAACAAACAAACAAACAAACAAACAAAAACATTAACACTAACGATAGTTGATGAGCTTTTAAAAAAATCACAAAAAAAATCTCATAACGTTTTAAGAAAGTTTACAAATTTGTGTTGGGCCACATGTGGCCCACAGGCTGCAGGTCGTTCGAGCTTGCTTTAGAATAATAAAGCAGGGAATCATCAGTAAGAGTCATACATTTTCTCCTGTTTTATAAAGGTAGCTGAAAGGCAAACAGGAGAAGAAAGCAAAAACAATGGCCTAACTGTGGTGTGAGGGCTCTTTTTAAAGTTATATATTAATTTGAATGTATTGAATGAATATTGATTTGCCTACATTCTTCAGTGGAATTCCTGTCATTGGCATTTTATCTGTTGCACTCCAACAGGTAAAATGAAGCAGTTGGATAAGATTTCTAGACTATTTTCCAAACTATAATGCAGAATATGACCAAGGGATTTCTTTTCCTTCAGAGATGTGAATATTTTCCTGTATTAGAGTCCTAAAAGCTCCTAAGAGTTTCTTAAGTTCATAGATCATCTTTGGATAATAACCTTGACTTCTGCCCACCTCCTGGTTATTTCTGCCTTCTGACTTCCTTTAATCGTCAATGCATCCTGAAGCCAACTTGCCAAGTTGCTTAAGCCCAATGCTTCATGAAGGCATAAGAGGCTGATTGTACTCAAGTTTTCCATGAATGCTTAACTGTTGCTGTAGTCCCCCTGGATGCCGTGGCTCATAGAAACATATTGGTGTCGAGACCTGTACTTCCTTCTGACGTAGAAACCGTCGTTGTTTCAGCGTGATTTATAAAAGGCACAGGAACCTCTTTCTCAGTGACTTAGTAAAGTATAATGTTAAAGTAACTTTTTGGGAGTTTTAGACTTCTGGAAATTACATCCTCTGTGGTGCATCTCGTTTATCAGTCTTGTCTTATAACAAGTATTTATAAATAGACACAAAAATGATTATAAGAGGCTAACACGGTGAAACACCGTCTCTACTAAAAAAAAATACAAAAAGCTAGCCGGGCGAGGTGACGGGCGCCTGTAGTCCCAGCTACTCGGGAGGCTGAGGCAGGAGAATGGCGGGAACCCGGGAGGCGGAGCTTGCAGTGAGCTGAGATCCGGCCACTGCACTCCAGCCTGGGTGACAGAGCGAGACTCCGTCTCAAAAAAAAAAAAAAAAAAAAGAAAGAATAATGAACTGTAAAATATGTGAATTGTATTAATTTATATCTATCAAATAGGGTTTACTTATCATTACCTCCAGTAACATTCATTTTAAAATATTATATAAACCCTATTTTTCCATTATAAAAGCAGTAAATGTTTCACTTAAAAAAACATTGTAGAAGGGTATAGAGTAAGATGTAGAAATTCTTCATATTTTAGCTTTCAGTACCACTCTCCAAAAGCAATCACGTGTTAAGTTTCTTTGCATAAATTTTCTGAGCATATACAATTTTACGTATATTTCTACGTACTCATTTTTTACACAAATAGTCATGCTATGCTTACTTGTCTACTTCTTGCTTTGTTTTTTCACTGAAAATACCTGGCCTCTGTCATATCAATGTTTCAGTCAGTCTCATTCTTTTTAATAATTGCGTGGTATTTCATTATGTGTGTGTTCCATATATATACATATATATATATATATATATATATATATATATATATATATATATACTTTTTTTCTTTTTTTTTTGAGACGGAGTTTCACTCTTGTCCCCCAGACTGGAGCACAATGGTGTGATCTTGGCTCACTGTAGTCTCCACCTCCTGGGTTCAAGTGATTATCCTGCTTCATCCTCCCAAGTAGCTGGGATTACAAGCATGCACCACCACACTCATCTAATTTTTTGTATTTTTAGTAGAGACAGGGTTTCACCATGTTGGGCAGGCTGGTCTCGAATTCCTGGCCTCAAGTAATCCACCCGCTTCGGCCTCCCAGAGTGCTGGGATTACAGGTGTGAACCACCATGCCCGGCCTACATACCATAATTTTTTGATGAGCATTTAAGTAACCAGTTTATATCTGGTTGTCGTTGAAGTTATATTGTCCTAATTGCAAACAATGAATATTCCTAAAAGTGAAATTACTGAACCAAGGAGCACGTGTTTTACATTTCCATGAGATGTTTCCAAATTACCTTCCAAAGAGCTTGCACAAATTTATACATTTTACCAATATTGTCTGAAGGTTTTTCCACACCCTCATTTACCAGTCTTTCTTTGAGGTTTGAAATGTTTAATATTCTAATAGATGAAAATTGTTGCTTTTTTAAGATATGCCTTTATTGAATGTATGTACTGAGTATTTTTTCCACAAGCCTAATAGCCATTTGAATATTTGTGTGAATCTCCTATTTTGTGTCCTTTCCCATTTTTTTCTTTTGGATCATTTGTGTCTTGCCACATTCGTTTTTATGAGAGAAAAACAAATCATTTTCTAGGAGAGGCTGCCATTTAATAGATAATCCATCAGTAGTTCACAGGAATAAATACATATATTCTACACAAGGACACATGTATAAACACTCATCTACTTGGACCCCTAAAAGAAATAATAAATATGGCCACGTAGCCTAAGGAGAGAAAGAAAGTCTGTCTGGGATAGATGTGGGGACTGGCCTCACTCTTTCTACTGGTTTTCTATTGCTCTATAAAAACTGACCACAAACTTAGGAGACTCACAGTTTCCCTGGGACAGGAGTCCCACAAGGCTAAAGTCAAGGTGTTGGCTGTGTTTTCACGTGGAGCTCTGGATCCTCTTCTAAGTTCATGTGGTTGTGGCAGGACTTGGTTCCTTGCAACTATAGGACTGATTTCCCTTCCTTGCTGCCTGTCAGCTGGGAGCCACTCTCAGTTCCTATGGCTGCCCACATTCCATTCCATCTGGCCCCCTCCATCTCAAAAGTCAGCAAAGGGGAATCTCCTTTGTGTTGAATCCTTTTTGTGCTTCCAATCTCTGACCTCTAGACCCAAAACTGAGTTCATGTGATTAGGACAAGCCCAAGTGGATTACCTATCAAATGAACCGTAAAAGCCTTCCACAGCAGCCCCTAAATTAGTGTTTGATTGGAAGAGGTGTATGTGCAGTGGGGCCAGAAGTCTTGGGGACTGTCTTTAATTCTGCCCACCACATGTTCCACCTGCCTTCCTTGACAGAAGCAGACAGAACTCATACCTTTTGCCTTAGGAAATCATGGTGAAACATCCAATGCCAGAGGAAGGAGCTAGCATCTATCTAACGCCATGTACAACAAAATACATCCATATGGGTCAAAGATCTGGATGTGAGGGCCTCGCACACTGTCTCACACCTATAGTCTCAGCAGTTTGGGAAGCCAAGGCAGGAGGATTGCTTGAAAGTAGTAGTTTGAGACCAGCCTGGGTAACATAGCAAGACCTCATCTCTACCAAAAAAAAAAAAAAAAAAAAAAAAAAGCATTAGCTGGGCGTAGTGGTACACATCTGTAGCCCTAGCTACTTGGGAGGCTGAGGTGGAAGGGTTGTTGGAGCCCAGCAGTTTGAGGCTACAGTGAGCCATGATCATACCACTGTACTCACTGTACTGGGCAACAGGGCAAGACCCTATCTCTTAAAAGGAAAAAAATCTTGATGTGAGCAGAAAGCTGGAGAGAAAATCTAGGAAACCGCTTATACAACGTATACAATGTAGGGGGTGGGGACAGGGTCAGGCAGACCTTCCTTGACTAAGGATCCAAACCTGGTATTTCTGACTCCAACATCTCCCTTCTTGACCCCCACACTGTATGGCCCACCCAGAGGACAGGTCATTCACTGGCTGCCTAAAGGATTTTGAGTTCTCTAACCTTGCTGTTTCTTCTTGATACCAGTGTGATCACAGTATGTGTTTGTGAGATGCTGACCTTGGGTGTTCAATAGAACAGAATGAACTGACCAGAAACTAAGTAGGTGAGCCACTAAAGGGAAACTGTATTGATGAGCATTATTCTAACGGAATTCTAAAAGAACACTCTCCCCTCCCTGTCTTCTCTCTTTCACCCTCCCACCTGCTGCTGCGATTCAGGCGCATTATACATGACTTGCTTGAGACTGAAGAGATTTATATAAAAGAGATTAAAAGCATAATTGATGTAAGTAGATTTGGGGAGTGGGTATCAAGCATATATTCAAACTGCAGACATTTTGTTGCACAAAAAGACTCAAAATAGTTGCCATAAGTCTCCAGAATTCCCACCAAGGTTTCAGGTCTTAAAATATTACAAGTGTCTCCAGCAGGAATAAGAGCATTCCTGTGGTTTCTTGATCCATGTAGCCAAATAGTTTCCAAAGAATTATGCCAGTTCACACTGATTCCAGCAATGCCCAAATAGGTCTACCATGTTCTTGCCTACAAAGGATATTATAAGTGTTCCTGATACTTTAATAAGGGAAGATTATTTCTTGTATTTTTTAAGTAGCCTTTTTTCTTAAGAGTAAAAATGCATGTTTCCCCTATTTTCCTAAGGGAATAGTCTTAAGGAAAAAATTATATGTACACAATTATTTATAATCACATTTTTACAATAAAATATTAGAAGCAACCCAAATGTCCAATAAAAAGGGAATGTTTAGTAAATTATGATATATATGCTGAATAAACATTATTCAGATATTAAACAATTATTATTGGGCTGGGCGCAGTGGCTCACACCTGTAATCCCAACACTTTGGGAGGCCGAGGCAGGTGGATCGCCTGAGATCAGAAGTTCGAGACCAGCCTGGCCAACATGGTGAAACCCCGTCTCTACTGAAAATACAAAAATTAGCCATGTGTGGTGGTACATGCCTGTAATTCCAGCTACTTGGGAGTCTGAAACAGGAGAATCACTTGAACACGGGAGATGGAGGTTGCAGTGAGCCGAGACCACGCCATTGCCCTCCAGCCTGGGCAAGAAGAGCAAAACTTCGTCTCAAAAATAATAATAATCATAATAGTCATAGCAATTGTATCAGGTCACAAAACAATGGGTACATTTTCCCTTCTTTTACATTAAACCTGTGTAACACAAACATTTTTAAATGTATTTGCTCTTCCCACAAAAATGCCATTTTATTATCTTTGCCATTAAGCCATCTCCTTCTGAAAGTGGGCACATGAGGAAAATGATATCAAAAGAAAGTACTCGATACAATAGCTTTCAAGAAACAAGTGTGCTATATTCTTCAATTATTTCACTAAAGTTTTGGTTTTTGGAGTAGCTAATTCAGATGATCTCTGGTATGTTCCTGTTTGTAACACCTACCTTGTTTCCACCTCTGCAGGGATATATCACTCCAATGGATTTTATCTGGCTAAAGCATCTAATTCCAGATGTTCTTCAGAATAACAAGGACTTTCTCTTTGGGAATATTAGCGAACTTTACGAATTTCACAACAGGTATATAATAATTCATGTTATCAGAAAGAATGGAGAGTAAGAGAAGGGTGGAAATGAGACTGATGGAACTGGGGGATGAAAATGCTTAGATGTTTTCAGGTTTAAGCTAGTGGTTTGGAGTCAGTGGATTGGATTGGGGTGGGTTGGAGTGAAAGGGGAGGAGAAGCCCCACAGGATCCCTGGGGAGGAAGGGAAGAGGCATCAAAGGAGCATGCACCTGGTGTCAGACATCCATATTGTATGCAGTTGAGTGTTCCTTTGTTTATTTATTTATGCATCAGCATTTTTTGAGTACCTGTTCTATGCCAGGCGCTGTGATCAGCATTGAGAATACAAAGATGACCAAGATACACATCTACATACCATTATCATAAGGGGATGCTGGGAACTAGGCTGTTAGAAAATGCTGACTGCTCAAACAAGTTGTACTTTTAACCCAGGGCTGCTTAGATACTGAGTTCTAGAGAATTGCAGGAATAAGGGACTTTGGAAATCATCTTCAAACACTTTCATGTTACACATGTGGGAATGGTAACATGTTGACTCTCTTTATTTGCTATGATGACCCCAAGATTGCACACCTAATTCACAGAGGGAGAAAAGCTGCTTGGTGAATTGAACCACAGTTGTTTCCTAACCCCATCCCTCGTCCATTGGTCAGACACAAAATTAAAATGGAAACCCACTTCCGCTAATTTCCCCAGAGAAGTTATGTAGCGTCTTTGAGCCCCAGGTTTTATATTTATGAAACCCTATCTTGCAGGGTTTGGTTGAGGATTAAATGAGATATTATTTGAGGAGCACTTAGCTTATGCCTGGCTTATAGTAAGCTCTCAATGATATTAGTAATAGCAACAGCAGCAGCAACAGTTCTTATGAACGTTGTTTTCATGTAACAGGGAGCATCAGTGAGTGTATCCAGTCTGTCTATGACTAGTGCTTAGAATTACCAGAACAGCTGTGTTCTGATAATTTGAGATGATCCTGACCCGCTGTGCCTTCTAAGTAGTTCTCATTTCTCCTCTCTTTCTCAACTAGTCCTTCTCATTCTCTTTCTTAGTTTTCTTTTTGTGAACCTAAGGCAACAGATCAAACAAATTAAAGTTGTGAGTGATTTCAGGGTAATTGTAGTAATGCCTCAGAATACAGCTTTTTCTTTCTGAATCAATGTGTAGAAGACAAGGTAAGAGCAAGAAGGCCTGGAGAACATTTTTGTAGGCACCTCTTAAAACCTTATGTGATTGTACTTAAAAAAATAATTATCTGCATGTAAAAATCAAAACATTCTTACTTGTATACTTTTATTTTTCCAGGACTTTTCTAAAAGAGTTGGAAAAGTGTGCTGAGAACCCTGAACTTCTGGCACATTGCTTTCTCAAGAGAGTAAGTCTGTGCTCCCAGTAAATAACCATGTTAAAGTCAGGCCTTACTTTTCTGTATTAAGAGGTAAGGACAAATGGAAACACCAATGGTCTAAAAACATATCTGCTTCCCCCCCACTCCAAGCTTTACTGAAATATAATTGGCAAATAAAAATCGCATATATTCAAACTATACAACTTGATGGTTTGATATACTTACACCCTGTGAAATGATTACCACAATCAAGTTAATGAATACATTCATTACCATTGTGTGTGTGTATGTGTATATATATATAAAATACATATGTATATATATATAAAAAATCTAAAAAAGTTGATTTTATATCATTGAAGTAGAAGGGTGGTTTCCAGGGGCTGAAGTCTAAAGGAAGTAGGGAGATGTTGGTCACAGGGTACAAACTTGCAGTTATGAGATGAGCAAGTTCTGGAGATGTAATGCACAGCATGGCGACTATCATGGAATAATACTGCACTGTATACTTGAAATTTGCCAAGACAGTATATCTTGTATCTGCCCTTTGAATGGAAAACATGAGTTGGCCTCCCAACTTTATTTGACTTTATCCAAGGTGAGAATGAGTACAATTTGACTGAGCTCACACTGATATGCGGGAGTAACTGCAAGCCTGGCTTCCTGCATAGCCCCATGAAATGGAAGGCTGGCCACCCATTGTCCCCAAAGCAGAGGTTACTCTTCTGAATGACTCAACTGTGTTTTAAAACAAGAATCATACAGTGAGATTAGAGTCCCACAATAAAGCTGTATTAATGCTCTCAAGAGGAGAAGCATTGGTGTTAAACTAAAAATCTCAGAAAACACATTTTATTTCCATTCTATTTTTTACAACATAGAGGATGATTAGAAAATTTTAAATCTACAACCTCTTTTAGGCTTAGTACTCAATTTGTGAATGTCTTGGCCTACAACATACCTCCAACTACCCCTTCTTCCCACCTCCCATACTTCTTCCTTCTTTCCCTGTTTCTCCATCCTGTTTTGGGCAACAAATAGGCTGTCTGGGCCAGTGGGAGCTGCCACAGAGAAATGTTTCACCCAACACCATTCCCCACCAAGTGCTTTCTAGGACGCGACCATAGAGATGATCCTGATGCCCCGTGCCTTCTAAATGGTTCTCGTTTCTCCTCTCTTTCTCAACTAGTCCTTCTCATTCTCTTTCTTATTTTTCTTTTTGTGAACTCAAGGCAACAGATCAAACAACTTAAAGTTGTAAGCAACTCATATTATGACTGAGGCTGAGAGCAATACTTATGATAACTGGAAGAAAACAAAGCCCCCAGGTTTCAAGATATTTGACATTAATGGAGAGAAGGAATCTTCAATGCTCAGAGCCCTTTGGTGGCCCCATATGGCTTTCCATGTCACCTCATCATAGGTGTTAAGCTCTGAGTTACTGTTCTAGCTCCTTAACCGGTCTGAACATTTTTCAAGGGCCATCTGTCTTAAGTGTGTGTGTCATTTTTTTCCTGGAGGGAATAGCAAAGGACGGTTGCTGTAGTTCTTATGCTAAAGTGACCACTTACAACCTCTTGGGACAAAGCAAGAGCTATAGAAATGGAAGTCATTCACCATAGCGATGTATTTGGGAGTCGAACAGGCATCATTGAAGCTGCGAGGGAAGAAATCATCTGTGTTGGCATGATGGAAGTCCAGAGTTGGGCTGAGCAGGACAGGGACACAGACTTCGGCAAGGAGGTGGCTGCATGGGCTTCTCCAGCAGAGTGGCATGGGATCTGTGGCCAGCACAGCCGCTGTGGGCCAGGCTCCCTGATAGAGCAAGTGAAGCTGGCAGGCTGACTCCAGAGGCTTGAAGTGTGCTCTCTCTCTGGGATATTGGCAGATGTGCACCTACCTCTCAGCGTCTTTGATACCATGAGAATACAGGTTGAGCAGCACCTTGAGTCCTCCTTGCTCTCCAGTTCCGAAACAGTCACATAACATTTCCTGTCTCAGAGTCTTGTGCTGCAGGTTGAAAGTGATGTTTGAGGCAGAGCCTGTCACTTTGAGGGTTGCCCAAATCACCGAGATCCATATTGGTTGCCCAATCTACCACATCTCCCCTCTGGCATGTTTCCATCTTTTGGTTGTTTCTTGGGCTTCTTTGTAGGGTTGGTGTCACGATGACCACAAGGAACGGGTGGGGAGAGAAAAGAGGGGGCCATCAACCACCAGCCTCTTTTCTGTCAGTTTTACTACTCATTGCAGACCTGTTGTGGGGAGATGTCGATGTCCTGGACAAAGGGCAGGAAAAGAATGATAAAGATAAAAACCAATTCCTGTTTGTGAGTCTACTTATGTATTTACCAATAGCCCTTGTAGATGTTCCCAGAGCACTCTGTGCCCATCTATGTCCAGTAGTTATGGTTGTTTATAGCCTTCTGTTTCTCTCTCCATCACACACGCATCCCAACATAAGATTACTTACTGTGCACCCCCAATTCCTTACACATTAGAGTACTCTGGCTTGTTGAATGAATGAATAAACTGTGTTATCCTGTCCACTTACTGAAAAATGCTACCTGATTAATTTGTTCTAATTTTTTCCCACCTAGAAAGAAGATCTTCAGATATATTTTAAATACCATAAGAATCTGCCCCGTGCTAGGGCAATCTGGCAAGAGTGTCAAGACTGCGCCTACTTTGGGGTAATGTTGAGAAGACAGAGTCTCCCACAGATTGTTCCTGGAAAATGTTTCTATGCATCAAGTTGTTAAAGAAATCAAAAGTGGGACTAGGGAGAGGAATTAGACATTGGGATTTATGTTTACTTAAAGTGTCCCATACTTTGAAATTACACATGAAAAGTTTCGACACAGTCTTTGGTCTCTATGGGATAGGCCTGTGAGGAGCACCTATATCTGGTGAGAAAACCAGTGTCTTCTTCTAGGATGGGTTTTTTAAATGAAACTAAGTCAAAAATATCACACTTTGGGCTACCTGGAATGATATCTACAAACCATCTGTATCCTTCAGGCTCCAGATGGCCTGAATAGACTCTGGTGGCCCCCAGCTTGAAGACAGGCAGCCTTCTTTTCAGAAGGACTTGAAATGCCCCACTGTTTTCTAGTGAACTTGCTTTCTAAAAGAAATAAATGGTTCTGCTTCCCTAGATGCCTGTAAAAATCTTAGCCAAACCGTCCTCTTTCCTCTTTCTCTTATTTCACGCACTGTTCCTAGGGGACAGAACAACCGCACAGCCTTATGGAGCTGCTCGACAGCTGCCCCTATTGTCCAGGAAAAGCAATTCTGTGTTTTGTACCTAAATGCTGCCACTTTTATTCTGTGTGTATTGTTTGTTTTATGTTGTTTCTATTTGGCTTTTAAAGGTATGCCAGCGCCAACTGGATCACAATCTCCCTCTTTTTAAGTATCTTAAAGGACCAAGCCAGAGACTTATAAAATACCAGATGCTGTTGAAGGTAAAATCAATGAGACAGTGCTTTTCCATTGTGGGAAACCAGGCGCCTGCACTATGGTGCCCTTGTCGTTATGCATGTAGAGCTGTGCCTTGGTCTTCTAAGGCTGAAGATGTGTCCATCCTGCCGGCTTTTTCTTTTCCTCCAACTCTAAATCAGCCCTCTTCAAGG
Organism: Macaca nemestrina; assembly: GCF_043159975.1. Lineage (NCBI taxonomy): Eukaryota > Metazoa > Chordata > Mammalia > Primates > Cercopithecidae > Macaca > Macaca nemestrina. Next base: position 96,237,396 of record NC_092126.1, on the reverse strand, counting down.
TGGAGTAAGACCAAAGAATCATAGAGTTGGAGGGCACCTGAGGGCCTCACTAGTCTAATGTGTAGCTCAGGGCATGAATCGCTAAGGAGCCTGGCTTAGGGGAGGAGAGCTCTTTGGGAGCGAGAGTGTGATTTTCCACAAAGTTACTGTTTTATGGGCATTTTAACTTATGGAAGGGAGAAGACAAAACTGAAGTCTTCTCTCCTTTTGCAGCGCTGACCTCCATTCTTAGATTTAGGATCTTACCCTGAGAGCAGCCTAACAGAATGAACTTTGCTATATCTGAACCCTGAACCCCTAAGTGGTTCTGTCTCTCTCTGTCTCTCTGACCTTTGCCCCTCCTTAGTGATAAGTCATTGACACTAGCACATCTGCAGGCAAGCATTCTCAGACACCCCAAACAGGATTTGAGGGCCTATCATGGCTGGTTTTCCATGTGTGAGCTTGAGGGAAAGGTTTGGGCCACCGCGGTACGTTGTCTGTTGAATTAACCTCTATGAGGCATTTAGGTAGCTCTTGCCCAGTGGCCACTGTCTCTTAATAAAAAAACAAACAAAAACAAGCACCTACTGTTTACTGGGTGCTTCCCCATGTGTATTTCTTTTTTTGTTTTGTTTTGTTTTGTTTTGAGATAGAGTGTGACTCTGCCCAGGCTGGAGTACAGTGGCGCAATCTCAGCTCACTGCAACCTCTGCCTCCCAGGTTCAAGCAATTCTCCTGCCTCAGCCTCCCGAGTAGCTGGGATTACAGGCATGCCACCATGCCTGGCTAATTTTTGTATTTTTAGTAGAGACAGAGTTTCATCATGTTGGTCAGGCTGGTCTTGAACTCCTGACCTTGTGATCCACCCACCTCAGCCTCCCAAAGTGCTGGGATTACAGTATTTCTTATTTAATCCCCACAATCAGACATACCAGCCATGCTCTGGACTGTGAAAAAACTGAGGCTCAGGAAGGTTAAGCTCATTGCCCAACAATCTCCCCTCGGAAAAAGTTACCCCTTTCAGGCCAGACATGATGACACACACCTGTAGTCCCAGCTACTTGCGAGGCAGAGGCAGGAGCATCCCTGAGTCCAGGAGTTCAAGGCTAACCTGGGCAACATAGCGAGACCTCATCTGTAAAAATAATTTAAGGCCCAGTGTGGTGGCTCACACCTGTAATCCTAGCACTTTGGGAGGCCAAGGTGCGCAGATCATGAGGTCAGGAGATCGAGACCATCCTGGCTAACAAGGTGAAATCCCGTCTCTACTAAAAATAAAAAAAATTAGCCAGGCGTGGTGGTGGGTGCCTGTAGTCCCAGCTACTCGGGAGGCTGAGGCAGGAGAATTGCGTGAACCTGGGAGGCGGAGCTTGCAGTGAGCCGAGATTGTGCCACTGCACTCCAGCCTAGGCAACAGAGCAACATTCTGTCTCAAAAAAAAAAATTTTTTTTTCAAAGTTACTCGTTTCAAGCTTTCCATTAGCAGTTTTAGCCTCAGCATACTCTGCCATTTGTCAGTTATGAGACCTTGACCTCTTGGGCCTTAGTTTTCCTCTATGTAAAATGAGGGTACTAGAACCTCCTCTGTAAGATCATTATGAAGCAGATGATTAGCACATGCGGAGGGCTTGGCACAGCCCAGGAAGCTCTGCATGATGCGTAGCTGTTATCTTAGACACCGAGACTGTCACACCACCATAGAAATGAGGATAATGATCTGCTTCCTTCAGCGAGCAGCACCTCGGAGCATGTTTGACACAGCACTCACTCAAGGCTTCATGCTCCTCTGCATGTCCCATTGTCACTGTCATTCCTATTCTAGAAGTCCAACCTCTGGGCCCAGTGAGGAGTGAGCAGGATGTAAGTGATGGTCCTCCCTCCTTCAGCCTAGGCTCCAGCTTTCCCACAGAGGTGACATTTACACACGAGCTAGGTTCGTACCAGACGCAGAGGGCTGTGGGACATCGTCACTGGAAACACAGACTCGAGAGTTTAACAACCTGGGTCTGAATCCAGGCTCTGACCCTTCCAGGATGCGTGAACTCAGGCAAGTTACTTAACCTCTCGCAGCCTCAGATTTCTCACCCGTAGAATTAAGATAATAATAGTATTTTCCTGGAATGCTTGTTGGGAGCATTAAATGAGACAATACAGGTTAAAAGCACTTAGAAGGTTTTGTTAGCTGCCTTTCACTGAAGAAACAAGAGATAGAATTACTACAACATATTTCGCAGGGGGTCTGTGAGGAATTGTGGGGGCTACCCAAGGCAGACCAGAGCAGCGTCCCCACAGCTAAGCTTGCTGGTGCCTGTGAAACCAGCTCAGGCCATCGCATGCCTGCAAAGAAAGGAAAGACCTTGTAGTCCTGTCTAGGACCTTCTCTATCCCCAGGGGCGGAGCTTATTTTGCTTCTGCCACACATGAGCTGGCTTGACAGAGCATGAATGTTGGACTGATTGCTTTAGAAAGGATCATGGGGTCTTGGGGAGAGGGTGATCAGTGATAGCTTATACCATTAAAGACAAAGACTCATGAAACGTTGGGGAAAACGTGAACAAAATATGTAACAGATGGTCAGTATGCTTAATGAATCATGTGCTCTTGGAAATTATAATAAAAAGATGTGCAAAGGACATAGCAGTTTGCATAATAAACACCGCTAGTAGCAAACATTTTTTTAAAAAGTTCTACACCTCTAGTTATCTAAGGAAGTCAAAATAAAACAACAGTGAGGTAGGATTTCTCTTTTCATTCAATTGTTAAAGATTTTTTATTAAATGGTACTACCCCTTGTAGGCTAGGAGCTGGTGAGACAAGCTTTCCTATATAGCTGGCAGGAACACAGTCCTTCTGTGAAGAACTTGGAAATATGCCTCAAAACTATTAACATTTACAATTCCACTCTAGGAATTTAGCTTTAAGAAAAATGCACAAAAGTTATTATCATTATTATAGTAAAAAATATTGTTAAACCTAAATGTTTAATGATAAGGGGGACTATAATTCGATTATGGTTTATCTATAAAATATAACACGCTACCACAATCAAAGCCCATGTTTTAGAAAAATATAAGGGGAAAATATTCATGAGATATTGTTGAATGAGAAAAAGCAGTCTACAAAATAGGGTGTACAATATGATTCTAGGTTTGTGGAAAGAACCCTGTGCCAAATACATCATTTATTCTTTCCCTCTTACACATTTACACACATTCTCAGTCAGCTTAGCACTGGTGACAGATAGTTTGCACAGTAGATTTTGTTGACAATCTACATTTTGATGGCAATCTACGTTTTAATTTTCAACAAGACTTTTGGGTTAATGCAGGGTCTGCTGGATTTCGAGTCTCCAGAAGATATGGAGCTAGACCCAGGTGAACTAGGAGGCTCGGCTAAGGTACTGGATATTAAATATTACATTTATATAACTGATTGTTAATGGTGTTTGTCTATGGGTCAGAGGATTTACAGCAATTTTACTTTGTGATCTTTATTGTCTAGATTTCCTAAAACTGTATGTATCCTATAACTCATAGTCAAGAAAAAAATCAAAGGCAATTTTAAAGTAGGGATTTGCAGCCCAAAGGGAAGTGGTAATGTATTTTCTTCCTTCCACATAATTTTTTTTTTTCAGACAGAATCTCACTCTGTTGCCCAGGCTGGAGTGCAATGGTGCAATCTTGACTCACTGCAACCTCCACCTCCTGGGTTCAAGCGATTCTCCTGCCTCAGCCTCCCAAGTAGCTGGGATTACAGGTGCCCACCACCATGCCCAGCTAATTTTTTTATTTTTAGTAGAGACGGAGTTTCGCCATGTTAGCCAGACTGGTCTCTAACTCTTGACTTCAGGTGATCCACCCGCCTCGGCCTCCAAAGTGCTGGGATTACAGGCGTGAGCCACTGCGCCCAGCCAAAAAAAATTTTAATGGGAACAAAATTAAGCAAATACGTAAAATGCATACATAAAAGACTGGAAGTAAATAAATATGATAAAATGTCTGCTATGGTTTTCCTGAATGGTAGGATTATGTTTTCTTCTTTGTACCTCTTAGTGTATCTAATTTGTATGTGTTATGTCTTGTTCTCCTCTCTCTCTCTGTGTGTGTGTGTGTGTGTGTGTGTGTGTGTGTGTGTGAACTCTAAGAATCTGCCAAAGTTCCCTTAGAAGAAATGGTGACTGTGACCACATCAGGTTGGAAAGAAATCTGTGGTTTAGCAGTGGGGTTTCTCTTCCATTTTCTATAGAATATTCTAGTTTTAGCAATAAACACTTAAGACATGTCTCATGGGTCAGTCATTTGCATGCCCTTTCTGCTCAGAATGGATGACAAGGACCCCTTGAAAACAGAAGCAGCTCAGGACACAGGTAGTATTTTTACAGCCGGGAGCAAGAGGAGCTACCCCTAGTTAGAGGAGTTTAATAATGTTTTCAAGGATTTTTCTGAAACCTATATTATATAATTCAAAACCCTAGCCACCTCATGTTTTGTGAAGAAGGGTTAGTGGAAGGAAGGAGGATAGGAGCATGTGAGGATCTGAAAGGAAACTGAGCATTCAGTGTTAGGTAAGGAGAAAGATGCCTGGTATAAGAACTTTTTTAAAAAATTTGTTTATTTGTTTATTTTTTTGAGACAGAGTCTCACTCTGTCACCCAGGCTAGAGTGCAATGGCATGGTCTCAGCTCACTGCAGAGGTGGAGACCTCCCAGGTTCAAGCTATTATCCTGCCTCAGCCTCCTGAGTAGCTGGGATTACAGGCACCCGCCACTACACCTGGATAATTTTTGTATTTTTAGTAGAGATGGGATTTCATGACGTTGGCCAGGCTGGTCTTGAACTCCTGACCTCGTGATCCACCACTCTCGGCCTCCCAAAGTGCTGGGATTACAGGCATGAGCCACTGCGCCCTGCCAAGAACTCTTAATCCCTTATTGATGATGTTAAAATAAATTCAGGTGAGAGTCTGTAGTCTTACCAAGAAGTGAAGCTTCTTTATTATGAATGAGAAGCGACGAATCCATGGTACGTTGTTCAGAGGCAGCAGCATGATCTGTTCCATTCACCAGCCCTGTCACTCATGTCTCTCATCCAAAGATGCAAAAACCCAGTGCTTCTGCATAGATTGAGAAAATATTAAACCCTTTGACTACATTGTGCTGTAGAGCACAAAAGGAGTCAGGGCTAGATGGGGAGCAGCAAAGGGGCTAGCTGTTCTTTATTGTAGAAATTGAGATGTTAAAAAAATACATTGAATAAACCAAAAATTTTTTTATGTGTATTTACCAGGTAACAGATAAATACAGCATGTCAGTAGCAGGGAGATAAAATACCGCAAACCCATGCAAAAGCCTTTTGAGCTGAAACAATCATCCCAATCACATCCTAAATGTCACTGTGGTTATAATTGGAACATTGATCTCTTTAATTAGTTACTGCTTTTCCGCTGAATGCTGAGTCTCTATGTTTGGGAGGTACAGAGCGCTGGCTTATCTCTTTGGCATCTGTAATGGGGTGCAGTATGGGGAGGGCCAGGGACAGTGGAGGAAGGAAGAACAGAGTCGGGGGAGATTCATTGTGCAAATATGTAATGGGGTGCAGTATGGGGAGGGCCAGGGACAGTGGAGGAAGGAAGAACAGAGTCGGGGGAGATTCAGTGTGCAAATATGATGTTATGGCTTTTACATGTAAATCATTAGTAAATTTTCACATAGCAGCCTCTGTGGAGTTCTTTGTCTCTATAGGAGTTTACAAATGTCCTCCTCTGGGATGATTTTAAGTATAATTTTACCCATAGGAATAAAGCTTTCACATTAAATACAGGAATATGATACTCAGATTGTACTCTTTTTATTTGTCTTTTTTTTTTTTTTTTTTTTGTGAGACAAGGTCTCACTTTGTTGCCCAGGCTGGAGTACACTGGTGCAATCTTGGCTCTCTGCAAACTCTGCCTCCCGGGTTCAAGCAATTCTCCTGCCTCAGCCTCCTGAGTAGCTGGGATTATAGGCACGCACCACCACACCCAGCCAATTTTTTTTAATTTTCTTTTTCTTATTATTTTTTTTTTTTAATTTTGAGACAGGGTTTCACTCTTGTTACCCAGGCTGGAGTGCAATGGTACAATCTGGGCTCACTGCAGCCTCTGCCTCCTGGGTTCAGGCAGTTCTCCTGTCTCAGCCTCCCAAGTAGCTGGGATTACAGGTGCCCGCCACCACACTAAGCTAATTTTCGTATTTTTAGTAGAGATGGAGTTTCACCATGTTGGCCAGGCTGGTCTCAAACTCCTGACCTCAAGTGCTCTGACTGTCTCAGTCTCCCAAAGTGCTGGGATTACAGGCGTGAGCCACTGTGCCCGGCCATATGGTTTTGTTTTGTTTTGTTTTGTTTTTCAATTAGCCCCAGGGAATAGGGGTATAAAAGAGAGAGGAACCTATTTAAAAGGAGCTAGGTTTTTCCATGCTTTAAAAAAGCTGAATTCTGGCCAGGCACAGTGGCTCATGCCTGTAATTCCAGCACTTTGGGAGGCCAAGAGGGGCGGATCACCTGAGGTTAGGAGTTCGAGACCAGCCTGGTCAACATGGCAAAACCCTGTCTCTACTAAAAATACAAAAATTAGCCAGGCATGGTGGTGCTCACCTGTAATCCCAGCTACTTGAGAGGCTGAGACAGGAGAATTGCTTGAACCCAGGAGGCAGAGGTTGCAGTGAGCCAAGTTCGTGCCTCTGCACTCCAGCCTGGGCAACAGAGTGAAACTCTCTCTCAAAAAAAAAAAAAAAAAAAAAAGCTGAGTTCTATATGTTTCTTATGTAGCAGGAATATAATTTCCATGATTTATGAACTCCATTCTTCACTAGTACAATGCACAGAAGTAGATGATTTTGCTTGTCTCTATATCATATACCTAAACCACAAGCATCTTTAGCCACCATGCTTTGGGAGCAGGGAGACAGATCAATATCCACCATTCTCAGTCAGGGTTGGCTGGATCCCCGGCTCCTCATCTCTGTCCTGTTTTCCTTCTTTGCTTTCCAGATTGTATACTTTTGATTTCCAACAAGGCATTTGTTTTCCACAGGATGGGCCAAAGAGAACCAAGGCTTCAGCATTCTCAGCTGAACTACAACAAGCTTTGGCAGTGATAGAGGATTTGATCAAGTCCTGTGAGTTGGCTGTGGACCTAGCAGCAGTGACTGAATGTCCGGTATGTTCCATAGCAGCGTTAGAGCATCTCACACAAAAGGCAGGTGCAATACTACACAGCAAGGAAATGCTCTGGCAAAGTCAGAGAGATCGTCTATGGTAAAGAAATTGAACTCTGAGGAAAGTCACCTAAATCGCTTAGTAAACCCAGGCTACGAGATTCCAAGCAGTCCCTTGGCATCTTCAGGAATCTTGGGTTTATTCCTCAGGGTTCTGAATGTGGGATTGACCCACTGTCTGGACAAACCAGAAAGTCAAGGGCCATAACATAAATGGGCAGAGGAAAAGTCCTGGAGGAGCAATTGATTTTCTAACTTGTGGCATTGTTAAAATAGTGAAAGATTTGTCTTCTTGTTTCAGAGTTTCTCTGAGAAAAGTATTTTGGAAACAGGTCCTATATTCTTGCCCCAATTTTATATCACAGATCCCAGAAGAGGCCCCAAAAATATACAGTGTACATGCCTTAATCCAAATGGTCTAATGAAAACCCAAGAGATGCATTTAGAGGCCAACACTGGGGAGCTGAGCTCCAGCATCAGTGTTAATCTGGAGCAGGCTGGTTCCAGGCATTCCAGGCAAAACATCCCCTATAACTGTATGATCTCTTTGAGACTGGAGCATAGTTAATATTCGACTTGTTTTGTTTTTTACTTTGAAGTACTCTAGATTTTGATTCAGATGTATTTGTTTTATTTCACTGTCATAATAAATTACCGTAAGTTTGGTGGCTTAGAGCAGCATAAATTCATTATTATTATTATTTTGAAGTTCCAGGGTCAGAAGTTCAACACAGTCTCATGGGCTAAAATTAAGGTGTTTCCTTTCCTTTGTGGAGACTAGCATCTGTCTCATTGAGTTTTCCAGCTTAAAAAGGCCACCCACGCTCCGTGGCTCATGGCTTCATAGCCAGCAATGGCAGGCAGGTTGAGTTCTTCTTTTTTTTTTTGAGACAGAGTCTTGCTCTGTCGCCCAGGCTGGAGTGCAATGGCACAATCTTGACTCACTGCAACCTCTGCCCACGAGGTTCAAGCGATTCTCCTGCCCCAGCCTCCTGAGTAGCTGGGATTACAGGCGCCCATCACCATGCCCAGCTAATTTGTGTGTGTGTGTGTGTATTTTTAGTAGAAACGGGACTTCTCCATGTTGGTCAACCTGGTCTCGAACTCCTGACCTCATGTTCCACCTGTCTCCACCTCCCAAAGTGCTGGGATTACAGGCAAGAGCCACTGTGCCAGGCCAAGTTCTTCTTACATCACATCTCTGTGACCCCTTCTGCTTTTTTGTCACTTGTGATTATATTATACTTTTTCCTTTTTTTTTCTTTTCATTTTTGTCTGGTTTTGAACATACCATGTATGAGGTCTTGGTAGAGGAAATGACTTTTTCTTTCCTTGTCATAAGTCAAACCATGAAAGTTATTAAGGTCCGAAAAATGAGATGTTTTTACTTCCCATGCTGGTATTTCTTGGGCCTGGATCTCAGAAACTTAGCCCCACAAACCCTGTGATCCCAGCCATGATGCTGTTACTGTCCCCTGGGACTCCAAGGTGCCTCTGCTCATGACTGATGCATGATTCAAGAGGATATGCATAAACTGCAGAGTAGGGTTATGTTGTGTGTAAGGATCATTTTCTTGGTAATAATTCTTCCTTCTTTGGCTAAGGAAAGTCAAGGGAACAATTTGTTAGGTCAATTTGGGGCATCTTTCTGTTCTTTCTTTAATCTTGAATCATGTGTTAGCCACCCCTATTAAATTTCATTTCCCTGAATCTAATGAATGTCCTGGAAATGATACACAGAGCAGGAAACTCTTAGTGTAAATAACATAGGAGGAGGAGGCTGTGAGAAAAGAATGGTTAAAACATGAGGAAATAATATTCTGCCTTAATTTCATTCCAAGCTAGTTTGCATGCAAATAGGATGTACCAGCTTATAGAATTTGGAGATTTTACACGCAAAGCAAAGGACTTTTTTGACCATGTGTCCTCAGAACTGTGCGTTTGCCAGATGCTTTTTGGTACCTTTTCTACTAAGACTTAACTTACTTTTACATCTAATACATTAGCTGATTTCTCCTGACAGTTTTGTATAATCCTGTTGAATTATGGAGGAGTAGGCATTGGAATTTTCAACCTTCTGATTCAAAAGAAGATCCATGGAAGAAGAGTTAACTCACTCAAGATTATATGGCTGTCAGTTTGGACTATTTTTTGTTCATTCCCTATCCAGGGTGCTATTCCACTCTTTATCTGATTCTGATTAGAGTTGACTAACAACTACCTCTAACTCAGCTCAAATGATTCTGAGACTCTGTCTCCATTTTGTAGAGTTTTATTACAGGTGTTTATAATCACATGCTATATGCATGGCTGAATCCAGAGTTTAACCTCTTAGTTTCTCTGCTTGAAATTTAATATTAACCTGGTTTTATAAAGGAAAGAAATTGAATGTGATAATTAAATTATCACAATTAAACAACTAGAAAACAACTAGAAAAAAAATCCCTTCTGATATTTATATTTTCTCCTTTTTATGCATATTCAATTAGTCCTGGGTCTAACTTAATCACAGAATTTTAAAATTCTTTTCCAAACAAATTTGTTTTGTGGAACACTGAGATATAATTTTCTTCTATGCATTTGCAAAAAAAAAAAAAAAAGTTTTTTTCAAATCCAATGCAAAATAGAGATGCATTTAAATTCTGACTTGCCAGGGACAAGTTCCAAAGTTGAATTGTAAAGATTGAATGGAACAGTCTTCCTTTTTGGAACAAATCTATATAAACCACTAAAGGATGTATTTGTATTGGAAGTTCGTTGTGGGCTAGGGCCAGGATTTTATTTCTATTGCAGTTTCCTCTTTCCTTACCCCAGTGTTACCTGCAGAGATAGGGCTGAGTAAATAATCCTAGTGACCCAGGCAAAGTACCTTGTTCATTCCACCCTCCGCCCCCTCCATAACACCTGTATTGCAGGTGGTTGCCGGCAGTAAATGAGGATTAAATGATGGGTAAGGCACCAAGCACTGTGTCTGGCGCCCAGCAGATGCCGAATAAACAGCCCTAGTGGTAAGTTATATGGGGACCTGCTCAGGCTGGAAAGGAAGAAACCTTTTTGCCCCTGACTATTGTAATCACAGGCTCCAACAGCTTCTGCTTTTCATTTCTGGACTCAGGCTCTGTGTGGATCCATTTATACAGATGTTTCCTGCTTCTTTGTGCAATAAGTTTGTGACAGTCACATTAACTCTTACTACCAGGAATGGAAACGTGGGCACCCAAAAGAAGCTCTTCCTGAGGCCAGCTTCCCTAGATTCAGTCTCTCAGCCAGACTCTTCATTTGGCCAATGTAGTCACATTTGAAATCCTTGTATCGGGGCTCTGACCTACAGAATGCCCAGGCATGAAAATGGTAGCATTTACTAATTGATTTTGCTATCACTTCTTGTACAGAGGAGGCCATCTAACTTATCACTTACTCGTTTGAGGTAGCCCCTATATTCCATCTCTGAGTTCACAACCATCAGGTTCTTCCACACACCGTGTGATATGGCCACACTTGTTACTAGTGGAAAACAGTTGGGAGTATATTCGTTTCCTAGGGCTGATGTCACAAAGAACCACAAACTACTTGACTTCAAACAACAGAAATTTATTCTCTCACAGTTTTGAAGGCTAGACGTCCAAAATCAAGGTGTGAGCAGGCCCACATTCCCTCTGAAGGCTCTCAGGAAGAATCCTTCCTTACCTCTTCAGAGCTTCCGGTGACTGCCGGCAATTCTTGGAGTTCCTTGACTGAGAGCTGCCCCACTCCAATTTCTGCCTCTGCCCTCGCATGGCTGTTCCTTCAGCGTGCGTCTCCATTTCTTTGTTTTCTCTTTTGATAAGGACACTGGTCATTGGATTTGGACACATCCTAACCAAGTGCAACCCCATCTTAACCAATTATATCCGCAAAGACCCTCTTTCCTAATAAGGTCATATTTTGAGGTTCTCATAGACATGAGATTTTGGGGCAACACTCTTCAACCCAGTACAGAGGCATCACTGAATGAACTCCTTGGATAAATCAGTATTCCCTCACAGTGATGAGTCTTTTGCTTCCTGTCCCCTACTCCCAAGCACCACTAAATGCCAATAAATAAATACGAGGGAATGCCAATAAATAAATAAATACCAGGGAACACGTATCTGAAAGAGGTTGTGCAACGTGGCCTCTGACCTTGAGATCAATTACAGTCTAGTTGGAAAGAAAAGGTACACATGATGGAAAAGGTCATTCTTGCTCCTGCTCAGGGAATGTCCCTGCAGCTTCCTGTTGGAGGTGGAGTAGCTCCACACAGCACACACCGTGATGACGGTGAAGCGTGTGTGCCTGCTCTTCATCAGCACCGGGTAGGGCATGTGCTCACCCGCTGGAGATTGGACCTTGGGCGTGGAGATGGGCGATCCTGTCATATGTGTGGTCTGAGAACCATTGTGCAATATGACCCAGAGGATATGTGCCCATATGTTTCTGCCAGACTTGAAAGACCCAGCGACTCTCTCCAGTGACTTCCGGTGATAATGGGCTTACTGGAAAGCTGACCTGCGGCGTCTCAAGAAGTCACAATGGCAAAGCCAGGCTCATGGAGATGGGAACTGAACAAACCTGGGATCCACAGCAGCTCTGGGGCCTGGGCCTGGGGAGGGAGCCGGGGTTCTTACCCGTGTGCCCTGCCTGTATGTGTCAAGTGCACCTACATGCCTGCTCGCCCCTCCTCTTGCCACCTACTGACTGTTTTTTTCCCTTCCGTCAGTGTCTTCCTCTTCCTCATAATTTCTAATGACTCACCTTCTTCATAGTCGTTTCCTTTTTGTTTATTCCGCTGCCTGCTTTCCCCTAAAGCATCTCACAGCCCCATCTCCTGCTGGTCACCGCATCCTCCTGTTTTCTTCAGTTCAGGGAGATACCACATTGCCACTTCCAACCCCTGGCACATTGTTTTATGCTGGGGGCCCTGTGGTCAGCTGCTGGTGCCTCTCTGAATTCACATCCCTGAGTAGGAGCAAGAATGACCTTTTCCGTCATGTGTACCTTTTCTTTCCAACTAGACTGTAATTGATCTCAAGGTCAGAGGCCACGTTGCACAACCTCTTTCAGATACATGTTCCCTGGTATTTATTTATTTATTTATCGGCATTCCCTAGTATTTATTTATTGGCATTTAGTGGTGCTTGGGAGTACGGGACAGGAAGCAAAATACTCATCACTGTGAGGGAATACTGATTCATCCAAGGAGTTTGTTCAGTGATGCCCCTGTACTGAGTTGAAGAGTGTTCCCCCAAAATCTCATGAGAACCTCAAAACTTGCCTATGAAGGTACAGCAGCATGGCTATGGATGGGGTGAGAAGGAGGGTTCAGAGGTAATAAAGCACAAACCTAGCTGCCTGAGGCTGCCTCTTCAGCATTTCTGGTTGGGGCTGTTTCCTCTACAGTAATAGTCTGTAGCCTTGCGGATGCCTTAACTCACGTCACCCCATCTTCCACAAGTCATTAAAGAGAGGACACCTGGACTTATGCCCCTTCCCCCATCATCCTAGCCTCTTCTAGAATTACTTTGACAGTTGAGCCTCCACACTGACCGCATGTGTTCTTACGAGCAGCTTTACCTAAAACATGTTCCTCTTTCTAACGTAGAGCGTGGTTGAGGATGTTGCTCAGTGACAACATATCATTGGGAGAAATGTTTCTTATAGCTTAACAGGAATAGCTGTGCTTTTCCTGAACAACTTGTTTGTGTATGTCTTCAGACACAATAAATCATATCACTCACCATGTTTCCCTCTGTATTGCTATTAGAAAGTCAGAGCCAAGTCTGCAGCAAGTTTAAATGACTTTATTATATGCATTTTACATATAACCTCTTCATCTTTTCTTTCATCTTCTACACCTTCTGGAACAGTTCATCTGATTTATTATCTTTATTTTTAGGGATGGGGATCTCCCTATGTTTCCCAGACTGGTCTCCAACTCATGGACTCGAGTGATCCTCCTGCCTCAGCCTCCCAAGTAGTTGCGACTACAGGCAGGCGCCAACCTCCCAACTTCTTTGCTTTTTCTTCACCCTAATTCTCTCAGTTATTTTCTATCTGCCTATACTGTATGTATTTCTCTAAGATGTGTCAAATGTTTAAAGTGAGGTAGAGAGTGAATACATTGTAAGATAGAAACTACAAGTTTGAATATCCCTTAGCCAAAATGCTTGAGACCAAAAGTGTTTTGGACTTTTTTTTTTTTTTTAGGGGAGGATTGGAATATTTGCATATACATATTGAGTTATGTTGGGGATGGAACCCAAGTCTAAACACGAAATTCATTTATGTTTCATGTATACCTTATACAGTTAGACTGAAGGTAATTTTACATGTTTTAAATAATTTTGTGCATGAAGGCTGGGTGCAGTTGGTCATACCTGTAATCCAAGCACTTTGGGAGGCCAAGGCGGGCAGATCACCAGAGATCAGGAGTTCGAGACCAGCCTGGCCAACATGCCGAAACCCCAGCTCTACTAAAAATACAAAAATTAGCCGGGCATGGTGATGCACGCCTGTAATCCCAGCTACTCGGGAGGCTGAGGCAGGAGAGTCCCTTGAACTCAGGATACGGAGGTTACAGTGAGCCAAGGTTGTGCCACTGCACTCCAGCCTGGGCAACAGAGCAAGACTCCATTTCAAAAAAATAAATAAATAAAAAATAATTTGGTGCGTGAAGCAAAGTTTTGACTGTGTTTTGACTGCCACCCATCACATGTGGGCAGGTATGGAATTTTTCACTTCCAGTGTCATACTGGTTCTCAGAAAGTTCCAGATGTTGGAGGATTTCAGATTTTTTAAATTATGGATGCTCAACCTGTGCCGATGACATGTGTTTATGCAGCGAATATTAAGTATCTGCTTCTACCAGTTGCTTTTACGAAAACATACTTCCTGCACTATTTATGTCGATATTGAGTACGAACTGAATGAGTTTAAAGGAAAAAGCAATCACTAGGATCTGTAGTGATCACATTTGAGTAGGTCCTTGATGGATGCAGATAGAGTGAAAAAATTATCCAGGGTCCTCATGGGCCTCTCCACCCTTCTGTTTTGGAATGTGGTGAACTGTTAACACAGAACAGGAGCATTGGCTTTTAGGAAAGAAGGCCTCGTTCCTGGACATTTGAGGGTTTTATTCACCGCAGTCGACATATATAAATTTTCCAAAGAAGAAAATAAAAAATTAACATAGAAAATAATGCCATAGACACCATAGAAATGACTAGAGTTTATTGCTCTTGAAGTTTTTCTTTTAATGTTTCAGAAGTTAAGTCAATTCTTTAAAAAAAAAAAAAAACAAACCTAAAGTTTGCCTAACATATAAACTATAAATTATAAAAATGCCCAATGAATTATGAATGGAGTACGTATTTCCGGTATTAACTCAGGAATCATAAGGATTGATCTCAGCTAGAGGTCACTTAGGGAGATTTCTTTGTCTTTGTCCCCTTCAAATAATTTGTTCCTTTTGGTGTTTTTATTCAGGGAAATGAATTCTTACCTGCTTTAAGCAATCAAAGTTTTGAAAAATACCAGATAAAATGTCTCACTCCCAGCTCGTCTTAGTCCACTGTCTTTTGAAGAGAGCTCAGAGAAGGCAGGGTCATCTCATTTGAACTTTCAACCAGACATGTGACAAAGGCAGCCTTGCTGGTGGAGAGAGAGGCAACTCAGTATATACCTAGAGTCAAACAGACTTTTACCTGTCATTTGGTATTATCTTGGCACTGTTGACTCACTCTGAAAAACCCAGAGCTGAATGCAGTTAATGTTTCCATTACAATATTATGAAGATTAGATCATACTAAACTTTCTCTTTTCAGAAAAAGCTTCATGTTCTCAGATTCTCATATACCTGAAGCAGAAGTTAGGATGCAGATGGAACACACAGATGCTCATGGGTCCATAATGCAGCCAAAATTCTGTCTCTCCTGGACATAATTGAAATGTTAATTTCTTGTCCCTTTGAAGGAGACTGTCACGTATCAAACATAGTGCAGAGGAAATTGAATTCTGCTAGTTAAAAATTAACTGAGTCAAAAATATCACAGTCCCCTATCTCTAGCTCAAGTATTTCTAGCATTCTTTACGTGTAGCATTACCTTTCATAGCTGAATTGATTTCCTTGTATAACTAAACGGTGCCGCACTCAGTGAAGCTCACAAAATTGTAGTTTTGATTTAGTGACAGATCAGCCTGAATAGCACTGTTAGAATTGTAAACTTCAAAGAAGCATGCTTTCTAAAATTTGAAAACAGGCCACAAAGGCTTCTTTCTCTGTCAAGTAATTTTACAGCTTCTTTTCCTGTATGTGTGTTTCCAAAAGGATGACATTGGAAAACTAGGCAAGCTGTTGCTGCACGGCCCTTTCAGCGTCTGGACAATTCACAAGGATCGTTATAAAATGAAGGATTTGATTCGATTTAAGCCCAGCCAGAGGCAAATCTACCTATTTGAAAGGGGAATAGTGTTCTGTAAGATACGAATGGAGCCTGGGGACCAGGGATTGTCTCCTCATTACAGCTTCAAGAAGGCCATGAAGGTAAAGGGAGTCCTATTGCATCTGGGAGTTGCCCTGTGCAGAAAGAGAGAGATTGTTTCCTTATTTTACAGATGAGGAAGCTGCAGTGCAGAGAGGTGAAGTTAACTTGCCAAATACCACCCCACACGGCTAGAATCCGTACCCAGGTCTGTCTGACTCCAGGGTCAGAGCTTACGATCAGTCTCTAGACAGGGCCAGGGCTGGCATAGGAGATGCCTTTGTACTAGAGAAAAAAGACTGTATGGTAGCCGGTCTGGACAAACTAATTAGTAAAAGTACCCTCTTTCCTCCAGGCAAAGAGGTGAAAGAGAGGTGAAAGGCATAGTGGTGAGAACATGGGCTGGATTTCATCTTAGATTTGCCCTTCTCAACGGTGCATCTTTGTGTCTAAGTGCAGGCATTGTCCTGACCTTGGGGTCTAAGGGACCCAGGCCCACACCAAGCATTGTTTTCTCGCCTGTTTAGAAACTGTTTAGCTATCTGTGTAGCCAGTTAGCTATCAGGTACACACACACACACACACACACACACACATACAGGAGTCACACACCTATACATTTATGCTCTTGTGATTAAAGCTGTTAATTTGTTCATAGTAGCCTTTGTTATTTATGTTTCTTTTTTCTTTTTCTTTTTTTTTTTTTTTGAGACAGAGTTTTGCTCTTGTTGCCCAGGCAGGAGTGCAATGGCATGATCTTGGCTAACTGCAACCTCTGCCTCCCAGGTTCAAGCAATTCTCTTACCTCAGCCTCCCGAGTAGCTGGGATTACAGGTGCGCACCAACACACCCAGCTAATTTTGTATTTTTAGTAGAGACAGAGTTTCACCGTGTCGGTCAGGCTGGTCTCGAACTCCTGACCTCAGGTGATCCACCTACCTAGGCCTCTCAAAGTGCTGGAATTACAGGACTGATTACAGGGGCATGAGCCACCACACCCGGCCTTGTTGCTTATGTTTCTTAATGGATCCTTGTTCAGTTACTATTATGTAGAAAGTTGTGGCCGGGCGCGGTGGCTCAAGCCTGTAATCCCAGCACTTTGGGAGGCCGAGACGGGCGGATCACGAGGTCAGGAGTTCGAGACCATCCTGGCTAACACGGTGAAACCCTGTCTCTACTAAATAATACAAAAAACTAGCCGGGCGAGGTGGCGGGCGCCTGTAGTCCCAGCTACTCGGGAGGCTGAGGCAGGAGAATGGCGTAAAAACCCGGGAGGCGGAGCTTGCAGTGAGCTGAGATCTGGCCACTGCACTCCACCCTGGGTGACACAGCGGGACTCCGTCTCAAAAAAAAAAAAAAAAAAAAAAAAGAAAGTTGTAAAATAGGTGTTGAAGGAGAAATGGTCTCTTCACTGAAAGGCTGAGGGCTGCAGCGCCTCCTGCAGAAAGATACAGTGGAAAGTTAACAGTCTGTGTTACCTTCTGAAGCAGATGAGACAGAAGACACTGTACCAGATTGTGTTTTATGCTGTCTTGGGGTCATTAAGAGAGGAAAGCAAAAACTTGAAAGGAAGATGAAAGAAGAGAGCTGTCAGGGACAGAAAGGATTAGAGTGATTGACAGGGACTATTTTAAAATCAGAAAACGATGGTATAGAACATTTCTCTTCCCTCTTTATAATAGTTGACGACACTTTCAATTCGCCAGCTTGGAAGGGGGAGCCATAGAAAGTTTGAAATTGCCAGTCGAAATGGACTTGAGAAATACATCCTGCAGGTAAAGCTCATGCCTTCCCCATGGGTCTCCTCTACTCTTTCCTCATTGTGTTCCCATAACTCGACGAGTGTTTTCTATCTCATTATGCTAACGGTCACTGGGAGAATAAAAACTCTGCAATTAATACTCAGGGTAGTCTTATACTCATAGTGTTTTCTTATGTGTAATTGCAGGCAGCTTCAAAAGAAATCAGAGACCGTTGGTTTTCAGAAATAAGTAAATTATTGATGGAACAACAAAATAATATTACAGGTAGGTTACCCCTGCTGACTTTCGCCTGTAGAGTTATACTGATTTCAGCTCAGTGGGGGATATGCAAATTGGGGATATTGTTAAAGAAAATGGTTTGCTGGGAAAACAAATGTGGCCACATTTTCAAAGTCCCTGGAAGCACCTGTGCTCGCTTTTGACTGTGGTGGAGGTGGAGGGGTTGTGTGATTGTGTGTGGTTGTGCTGGTTTGTCCCTTTTGGTTGTGTTCCCCCCACCACCTAATTGCCAAGGTCAACTTCTTAATCAAAAATCTGAAGGCCACCCAAGAAAATGTTAACAGAGATTCAAATGGCCAATACTACCTTTCAGACACTGTACTACTTTTTTAAAACATCAAGATATAATTAACATACCATAAAATTTACTGTCTTAAAGTACACAATTCAGTGGGTTTTAGACTATTCACAAGGCTCAGTAACCATCCCTAGTCTAATTCTATTTTTTTTACTTTTTACTTTTGTCTTTTGTTTTGTTTTGAGACGGAGTTTTTTCTCTTATCGCCCAGGCTGGAGTGCAGTGGCGCCATCTAGGCTCACTGCAACCTCTGCCTTCCAGGTTCAAGTGATTCTCCTGCCTCAGCCTCCCGAGTAGCTGGGACTACAGGTGCGCCACCACGTCTGGCTAATTTTTGTATTTCTAGTAGAGACAGGTTTTCACCATGTTGGGCAGGATGGTCTTGATCTCCTGACCTCGTGATCCACCCGCCTCGGCCTCCCAAAGTGCTGGGATTACAGGCGTGAGCCACCACGCCCGTCTGTTTTTTGTTTTAAAGTATTTAACAACCTAATTCTAATTCTACTTCCAAAATATTTTCATAACTCTCTCCCAACAAAAAAATTCTGTACCAATTAGCAATCATTCTCCATCTTTCCTCTTCCCCCAGCCCCTGGCAATCACTAATGTATTTCCTATCTCTATTGGATTTTCCTCTACACATTACATATATAGCCCTTTCTGTCTAGCTTCTTTCACTTGGCATATTTTTTTAAGTTTCATTTATGTTGTAGTATCTATCAGTACTTCATACATTTTTATGGCTGAATAACAGTCCATTGTATGGATATACCATCTTTGTTTATCCATTCATTAGTTGATGAAGATTTGGGTTTTTTCCCCTTTTTGGATACTGTAAGTAAAGCTGCTATGGATATTTGTGTACAGATTTTTGTATGAATCTTTATTTCCAATTTTCTTGAGTGTATGTATGTGGAATTGCCAGACCATATGGTAACTTTTGTTAACTTTCTGAGGAACTTCCAAATCATCTTTCAAAACAATACCACCATTTCACATTCACACCAGCAATATAATAGTTGGCTTCAATTTTCTCCATTTCCTTACTAACACTTTTATTGTTCATTATAATAACCTTATTATTATCATTATTATTGCCATCCTAGTGGGCATGTACTGGTATCTCATTGTGATTTTGATTTACATTTCCCTCATGGCTAGTGATGTTGAGCATCTTTTAACATGCATATTGGTCATTGGTGTATCTTCTTTGTAGAAATGTCTATTAACTCCTTTGTATGTTTTTTAATTAGCTTGTCATTTTATGGTTATTCTGGATACTGGACTTTTATCAGATATATTATTTGCAAGTATTTTTTCCCATACTGTGCATTGTCTTTTTACTCTCTTGATAGTGTTCTTTGCAAAGAGTTTATAGTTCTAACTCTTACAGTTAAGTCTTTGATTCATTCCAAGTTAATTTTTGTATATGATGTGAATTAGGGACCCAAGTTCATTTTTTTAAATGTGGATATCCATTGTCCCAGAACCATTGATTGAAAAGACTATTCTTTGCCCACTTTGAATGGTCTTGGCATCATTGTTGGAAATAAATTGCCTTTAGGTATAGAATTCTTTGTTGACACTCTTTTTTTTCTAAGCACTTTGAATATGTCATGCCATTGCCCTCTGGATTCTGTGATTTCTGATAGAAATCAGCTGTTAATCTTATTGAAGAGTCCTTCTGTATGCTTGCTGCTTTCAAGATTCTTTCATTGTCTTTGTTGACAGTTTGATTATGATATGTCTAGGTGTGGATCTTGATCTCTTTGAATTTATATTTTTTGGGGTTTATAGACTTTCTTGAAGGTAAAGATTAATGTTTTTCATCAAATTTGGGAAATGTTCAGCCATTGTTTCTTTAAATATTATTTTAGCCCATTTACCCCTCTCTCCTTCTGAGACTGCCATTATGCATTATTAGCATGCTTGAAGGTATCTCGCAGTCCCTGAGGCTCTATTCATTTTTCCTTCATTCCTCTTTCTTTCTCTTCCTCAGACTGGATAGCTTCAATTAACCTATATCTAAGTTCTCTCATACTTTCTTCTGCCTACTCAGATCTGCCATCTAGCCACTCTAGTGAATTTCTCATTCAATTATTATACTTTTGAAATCTAGAATTTCTGTTTGGTCCTTTAAAACAAATATTTATATTCTCTATTTGATGAGGATTTGTTCTTTTACTTTCCTTTAGTCTTCATATTTGATTTCCTTTCACTTCTTGAACATGTAAAAATAGTTCATTTAAAGTATTGGTCTAGTAAGGTCAGTATCTTGGCTTCCTCGGGAAGAGTTATTTTCTTTCTTTCTCTCTTTCTTTCTTTCTTTCTTTTGTTCTTTCTCTTTTTTTCTTTCTTTTTTGAGACAGAGCCTTGCTCTGTAGCCCAGACTAGAGCGCAGTGGTGCAATCTTGGCTCACTGCTACCTCTGCCTCCTGGGTTCAAGTGATTCTTCTGCCTCAGCCTCCCAAGTAGCTGGGATTACAGGTGCACGCCACCATGCCCAGCTAATTTTTGGGTTTTGTTTTGTTTTGTTTTGTTTTTGTATAGATGGGGTTTCACCATGTTGGTCAGGCTGGTCTTGAACTCCAGACCTCAGGTGATCCGCCTGCCTCAGCCTCCTGAAGTGCTGGGATTACAGGCATGAACCACAGCACCCAGCCTCAGAACAGTTTCTATTGACTGGTTTTGCTTTTTCCCTGGGTATAGACTGCATTTTCTTATTTCTTTATATGTCTCATAATTTTCTGTTAAAATTAGACATTTTAAATAACATAATGTAGCAACTCTGGAAATTGGACTTTCCCACCTCTCCTGTTTGTTGTTGTTACTGTTTATTGTTGTTTGTTTTAGTGACTTTTCTAAACGAATTCTGTGAAGTCTATATTTATGTGCAGCCCTTGAAGCCTGTGCTCAGTTAGCTTAGTGATTTAAATACTAATGACCCGACAGAGATTTCTTTAAACACCTGAAACCAATAAGTCTTCTAGTCTTTGCCAAGGGGCTCTGTGTGCACATTAGGGCACACCTTCTCACTCAGCCTGGCACTTGACAGTTCTAGCCTAGCCTTCACTTTCTGTGTGTGCAGATCATCAAGATCAGCCAGAGGTAAGATCATGGGGCCTTCTCAGATCTGTCCTGAACATATTCACAGGAAATGTGTGCATGGTCTTCTAGAGTCTCACAAATATTTTGGAGCCTTTACAAGCCTCTATGATCATCTTATTCCTGAGCTTTCCCTTTTAAATTTCTTGATTAGCCCATGTTTGCCCCACTGTTAGCCAATACCTCAAGCAACCAAGAAGTTAAACAATTGCCTGTAATCATTTTCTACAAAGGCCTTTGGGGAAAAGACTTTTCACATTGGGCAAGTTCTGAGTCAGGCCTAATAAAGACAGCCTTGCAGGTGGGGTATTCCTAGAAACCCCTGGACAGGTCAAATAATGATAATTCTATAAGACTGAGGCTCCGTAGGTCCCCCATTCCTGTTCTGCCCGTCCCATGGCTGCCAGACTGCTGATTTTCACCATCATTGCAGGCTGTTCATTTCTAAGGCTACCCCCAAGGAAGGGGAGGATAGAAATAGGGCAAGTTAAAAAGCTCACTGTTCATACGGAGACACAGCCATTTTCCTTGAACAAATGCTCTCCAGATTGCTGCAAGCCATCATTTAATTTCCCGTGTTCTCGAAAGATAAAAACCACGTGATTATCTCAATAGATGCAGAAAAGGCCTTTGACAAAATTCAACAGCACTTCATGCTAAAAACTCTCAATAAACTAGGTATTGATGGAACATATCTCAAAATAATAAGAACTATTTATGACAAACCCACAGCCAATGTCATACTGAACGGGCAAAAACTGGAAGCATTCCCTTTGAAAACTGGCACAAGACAGGGATGCCCTCTCTCACCACTCCTATTCAACATAGTGTTGGAAGTTCTGGCCAAGGCAATCAGGCAGGAGAAAGAAATAAAGGGTATTCAATTAGGAAAAGAGGAAGTCAATTTGTCCCTGTTTGCAGATGACATGATTGTATATTTAGCAAACCCCATCATCTCAGTCCAAAATCTCCTTAAGCTGATAAGCAACTTCAGCAAAGTCTCAGGATACAAAATCAATGTGCAAAAGTCACAAGCATTCCTATACAACAATAACAGATAAACAGAGAGCCAAATGAGTGAACTCCCATTCACAATAGCTTCAAAGGGAATAAAATAACTAGGAATCCAACTTACAAGGGATGTGAAGGACCTCTTCAAGGAGAACTACAAACCACTGCTCAGTGAAATAAAAGAGGACACAAACAAATGGAAGAATATTCCATGCTCATGGATAGGAAGAATCAGTATTGTGAAAATGGCCATACTGCCCAAGGTAATTTATAGATTCAGTGCCATCCCCATCAAGCTACCAAAGACTTTCTTCACAGAATTGGAAAGAACTACTTTAAAGCTCATATAGAACCAAAAAAGAGCCCGCATTGCCAAGACAATCCTAAGCCAAAAGAACAAAGCTGGAGGCATCACACTACCTGACTTCAAACTATACTACAAGGCTACAGTAACCAAAACAGCATGGTACTGGTACCAAAACAGAGATATAGACCAATGGAACAGAACAGAGCCCTCAGAAATAATACCACATATCTACAGCCATCTGATCTTTGACAAACCTGACAACAACAAGAAATGGGGAAAGGATTCCCTATTTAATAAATGGTGCTGGAAAAACTGGCTAGCCATATGTAGAAAGCTGAAACTGGATCCCTTCCTTACACCTTATACAAAAATTAAGTCAAGATGGATTAAAGACTTAAGTGTTAGACCTGAAACCACAAAAACCCTAGAAGAAAACCTAGGCAATATCATTCAGGACAGAGGCATGGGCAAGGACTTCATGACTAAAACACCAAAAGCAATGGCAACAAAAGCCAAAATTGACAAATGAGATCTAATTAAACTAAAGAGCTTCTGCACAGCAAAAGAAACTACCATCAGAGTGAACAGGCAACCTACAGAATGGGAGAAAATTTTTACAATCTACCCATCTGACAAAGAGCTAACATCCAGAATCCACAAAGAACTTAAATAAATTTACAACAAAAAAATCAAACAACCCCATCAAAAAGTAGGCGAAGGATATGAACAGACACTTCTCAAAAGAAGACATTTATGCAGCCAACAGACACATGAAAAAATGCTCATCATCACTCGCCAAGAGAAATGCAAATCAAAACCACAATGAGATACCATCTCACACCAGTTAGAATGGCAATCATTAAAGTCAGGAAACAACAGGTGCTGGAGAGGATGTGGAGAAATAGGAGCACTCTTACATTGGTGGTGGGAGTGTAAACTAGTTCAACCATTGTAGAAGACAGTGTGGCCATTCCTCCAGGATCTAGAACTAGAAATACCATTTGACCCAGCCATCCCATTACTGGGTATATGCCCAAAGGATTATAAATCATGCTGCTATAAAGACACATGCACACATATGTTTATTGTGGCACTATTCACAATAGCAAAGACTTAGAACCAACCCAAATGCCTATCAATGATAGACTGGATTAAGAAAATGTGGCACATATACACCATGGAATACTATGCAGCCATAAAAAAGGATGAGTTCGTGTCCTTTGTAGGGACATGGATGAAGTTGGAAACCATCATTCTGAACCAACTATCACAAGAACAGAAAACCAAACACCGCATGTTCTCACTCGTAGGTGGGAATTGAATAATGAGAACAATTGGACACAGGAAGGGGAACATCACACACTGGGGCCTGTCGTGGGTTAGGGGGAAGTGGAAGGGATAGCATTAGGAGATATACCTAATGTAAATGATGAGTTGATGGGTGCAGCACACCAACATGGCACATGTATACATATGTAACAAACCTGCACATTGTCCACATGTACGCTAGAACTTAAAGTATAATAAAAAAATTTTTAAAAAGGAAAAAAATTTTCCAGTGTTCTGAAAATAAATTTTCTGACCATTTTTGGCCAGTTTTTTCCATGCTTTCACAAAGAAGAGAATTTGGGGAGGGTTTTTTTCTCCACCATTTTGACTGATGTCACATGCTGTACTCCTTTCAGCAAGTAAAAATCATCTTTAAGTAGGCTTTATCCTTTCATTTTGTTTTTTTGTTTTGTTTTGTTTTTGAACCAATTCTCATAATAGTAGGGATATTTGGTGGGAAAATCCACAGCAAACTTTATCAATTGAGTTCTGATGTTCCTCTCAGGTAATGTTACTAGGGTGAAGAAATGTCAGTCTCATGTGGAAAGTCTATCTTCCATCATTTATACTGGCAGTGGTTTGCATTTTGGGTAAGAAAAATCACGTAAAAATGAAAAGATAACCTTTGTCTTTAGAGATAGCAGGAATGCAACTAGCTCACACTTTTTCTAGGTCTTCTGTGATCATCAGCTGCTCAGGAATGTGCAAGGGGTGTGCATCATAAGATAAGGGAAAAGATAAACCAAGTAGTGTAACTGGGAAGCCACCACATCAGTTTTCTGTCACAAAAACCAAGCAACATAAGCTCTTGATTTAAACTGTAGGTAACTGCCAAGAACCAGTAACAAGATTATATCATTGATTTTACTTTGTATAAAAATAAGATGGGAAAAACTATGATTTGCTTTTGTTTTACAACTATTAATATTATGTTAAATATATGTTGTGGTAATTGAATAGGAGTGTCCTAGAGGCTTAATACGGAATGATATGGTAACACTAGTAGAAAAAATTACTTGTTTCCTGCAGAAACAACATTCTAGTCACAAGCTTGTTTAGAAATCCTTACTCACTAGGTCAGTGTTTCTCAAACGGTAGTTTAAGGACCACCTGCATTCAAATTATTTGAAGGGCTTGCTACAAATGCAGATTTCTGGTTCCACCCCAGAACTATAGAATAGCTAGGGTTAGTCCTGGGGACATACATTTTAGCTTATTAAGGTTTCTAGGTAGAGACTTTTTACTATAATTTTTAAAACTCCTTTACTGAGGTATAATGACACGATAAACCACACATATTTAAAGTGTACAATTTGATAAGTTTTGACATCTGTATATATCTGTAAGGCATCACCACAGTCAGGATAATGAACATGCCTATCATCCGCAAAGGTTTGTTCACACTCCTTTGCATTCCCTTCCTCCTGCCCCTCCCTCACCCACCCCAGGTGATGACCGATCTCCTTTCTATCACTAGAGGTTAGTTTGCATTTTCTAGAATTTCATAAGAGATAATACAGTATGTACTTTTTTTTGGTCTGGCTTCTCTCCTTGGCATATTTATTCTGAGATTCGTCTATGTTGCATTTTGTAAACAATAGTACATATTTTGGTTGTTGCTGAGTAGTATTTCATTGTTTGGCTAGACCCCATTTTCTTTATCTATTTACTTGTTAATGAACATCCGATTTGTGTCTGCTTTGGGGCCATTTTGAATAATGCTGCTATGAACATGCAAGTACAAGTCTTCCTGTGGACATGTGTTTTTATTTCTCTTAGGTAAATACCTAAGAGTATAATGGTTTGGCCATATGGTAGGTGTATGTTTAATTTTTAGGAAATTTCTAATTACTTTCCAAAGTGATTATACCATCTTCCATTCCCATAGTAATGTATGAGAATTCCACTTGTGCCATGTCCTCACCAATTCTTGGTATTGTCAGTCTTTAAAATTTTCAGATTTCTAATAGGGGCATAGTGGTATGTCATTAAGGTTTTAATTTGCTTTTCTCTAGTAACTAATGGTTGAGCATCTCTTTATGTGCTGCTTTGCCATCTTTATATCTTCTTTGGTGAAGTGTCTGTTCAAATCTTTTGCTCATTGTTTTCTTATTATTGAGTTTTGAGAATTTTTATGTATATCCTAGATACATGTCCTTTTAATGCTTTGTAAATATTTTCTTTTAGTGTGTGGCATATTTTTCTCCTAAGAGTAACTTTTGAAGAGCAAAAGACTTTAATTCTTATAATATTTAATTTTAAAATTGTATGGAGCATGCTTTTGGTGTCCTGCCTAAGAAATCACTATCCAAACGCCATAAAGATTTCCTCCCTATGTTTTCTTCCAGAAGTTTTATAGTTTTACATTTAGGTCGCTGATCCATTTTGGGTGTTGGTTTGTTTATTTGTTTGTTTCTGTTTTTGATTTGTATGTGGTGTGAGGTATGGATCAAAGTTCAGTCCTTTGCATATTGATGTTCTAGTTTTTCCATTGCCAGTTGTTAAAAACACTATTCTTTCTCCAACTGACTATTTATGTAGCTGCATCTATTTCTGGATGCCTGATTCATTTCCATTGATTTATTTGTCTACCTTGACATCAGTCCCTCACTATCTTGGTTACTGCTGCTTTCTGATAAGTCCTTGACATCAGTCCCTCACTATCTTGGTTACTGCTGCTTTCTAATAAGTCTTAAAATGAGGTAGTTAGAGTCCTCTAATTTTGTTCTTCCTTTTTAAAGTTGTTTTGATTATTCTCTGTCCTTTATACTTCTATATATATTTTAGAATCTGCTTGTCAACTTCTCAAAAAAACTAATTGAGATTTTGATTAGGATTATGTAAAACCTCTAGACCAATTTGGTGAGAATTGACTTCTTAACAATATTAAGCTTAATCTAAAATTTAAATTCTAACTGACTCCCCTGCTGCCTTCCTGGCCCTGCAGAAAAAGACAAGTTTGTTATGAAGATATGACATTTATTCAGTTGACAATTCAGAAAGAGATTTCTCAAGCCCTCCTTAAGACCTGCACTGTGCTCTCTAGGTTGTGACAGGAATGCAAAAATCTAGATAAGAAGCAAAACCAGGCCCCAGCCTGTAGTTTAGATAAAAAGAAAAACACTACTGAACTGAAAGGCCCAGTGGTGTTGTACCAGCCCCTTCCTTTTACAGATGTGCAAGCAGAGGGTCAATTTTACACAACTTATCCGCAGCAGAACGGAGTCTCCTGAGCCTAGTACACCAAGTAGGGTCTGATGAAATGTCTCTGTGAGTGATGCAAATGGCAAGGGCTCTAAGAATTCAGAGAGGGCCCACAGTGGATGGTGAGTGAGTGGGAACCAGGGCCCTGGGCTGAACCAGGAGCAGAATGCAGACTCAGGCTCTCTGGATACCCTTGAGGGTATCCAAGCAATGTTGAGAAGATGGTGTCCCAGGTTCCAAGATCAGGAATATCAGGACTGTCAGTACCTTATGCCTGCTGAGCACTTTACAAAGCTCTGACATATAAACATTATCTCCTAGATTCATTTTTACACCATCCTACAACACCTTTCAACCTTTGTGGATTGTTAAGCATAATAACCCTATACACTGGCCAAAGCAT
The DNA here is from genome assembly GCF_043159975.1 of Macaca nemestrina. Classification (NCBI taxonomy): domain Eukaryota; kingdom Metazoa; phylum Chordata; class Mammalia; order Primates; family Cercopithecidae; genus Macaca; species Macaca nemestrina. The sequence continues at coordinate 96,209,962 of NC_092126.1, read as the reverse complement.
AGAGTGACCTCAGGGCCATGGGTGAGAGGAAGGACAGTGGGAGCCAATGAGGGATTTAGAGAGAGGGCCTCTCAGAGATAACCAGGCAGAAGAGGACATTGTACCCAGGTGTTATGGAGTCAGCTAGGGCTTGGGCAGGGAAGAGAAGCGTGTCACTGATGGGTGAGATACAGCAGCACAAGAAGCTGAGGAGGGAGGCAGGCACTGAGGTTTGGGACAAGCTCCTCAGCTGTGGCATGACTACCTATGATCGGGAGGTGTAGGGAGACTGCGGGGAAAGATCAGGCCCCACCCGGAAGGGTGCAGGAGCAGGTAGTGCTGTGGGTGGGATACAAGGCAAAGCCCCAGTCCTGGCAGAAATCAAGGCTATGATCCCATCCTAGCAACTGGGCAACACGTGCCAGTCACATCGGTAGTAAAAGGTAGGCCCAGGAACCTTGAAAATCACAGAGCTGCCTTGAAGTGAGCACATTCAGTGATGATCTGGAGCCTAGCCTGGGACAGTCAGGAATAGGGTGGAAGGAAAAAGACTGAGATGGCCTCAAATATCAGGCCAAGAAATTTGGCTTTTATGCCATGGGAGGCAGTGGGGGGCCTCTGGAGGTTGAGATCTGGTGTTATGCTCATACCTGGGACAACACTTTAGTAAAGAATGTGACTCTTATCGCTCTCCCAGGGACTCATGATTTTTTCCCTCATCAAGTCACAGAATTTGTTTTTTCCCTCATCAAGTCACAGAATTTGGGCTCACATGGAAAAAAATCAGCATTTGATGGGTACACTGTTTATTCTTTAATTCAGTATTAATGGAGCTAACTGTAGAAACTTGGATGGACCCAGAATCAATGCATGCAGGAAACTCAGCAGGATGGGCTAGAGACGTGGGGGAGGATGCCAGGACCACGTGAGCCCAGGGACTGCAGCAACGTTTTCTGAATTCCTGGGAAAATAAGATCAAGACCTACACACCTTTATATATTTTTATAGTATTCTCTGTATGCATATATGTGTATTTAAAAATCAATATGTAAAATCAATTCAAATTAGCTTAAAGTTGAGAGTGCTGTTTTTTGTTTTTTTAAATTTTAGACCAAGGAAATCCACAGTTTGAAATAAGCACAAGGTAAGTACTGATTTTTTTATTTTAAAGACGTGTCAGATGCTTTGGATGTTTCATATTGAGTCCATGTCATTGCTTTTATTGCTTTTCTTCCCCCAACACTTGGCTTATTACAAGGGATTTCCAATTTTTAAAAAATACTGGCCGGGTGCAGTGTCTCATGCCTGTAATCCCAGCACTTTGGGAGGCCAAGACAGATGGATTGCTTGAGCCCAGGAGTTTGAGACCAGCCTGGGCAACATGGTGAAACCCTGTCTCTAACAAAAAAATACAAAAATTAGCCTAGGGTGGTGGCGCAATTTTAGTCCCAGTTACTCGGGAGGCTGAGGTGGGAGGATCACTTAAGCCCAGGAGGTCAAAGCTGCAGTAAGCCTAGATCACATCACTGCTCTCTAGCCTGGGTGACAGAGCAAGAGCCTATCTCAAAAATAAATAAATAAGTACATATATATGAAAATAAATATAAAACATTAAACAATAAATCAGTTCCCAACCCCACTGCTAGCCTAGGATATTAAATCAATTCCCAACACCAGTGCTAGCTAGGATATCTTTTCTGGTGCACACTTGCTGTATTGCCAGTTGAGGTAGATCTGCCAGTTCAAAACCTCCCCTAATTGTCCTTGCTTTTGGCTGTTTGCTTGAGTTTTCTATTCCATTCCTATTTTCACAAGGCTGCCCTGCCTCCTACTTTGCTGAGTGGGCCAACGCACCCTCTGATGTTACCTCCCCCGGCTTTCCCCTCTCCACTCAGAACTCTCCTGATCATCTTCCTTTCTTTATTCCCCCTTGTCTGGGAGGAAGGTGTGCTCAGACTTCTTTCACGGTTAAGTTCTCACTGGTGCTCCTTGCCCCATCTATTACTGTGGCTTACAAACCTCTTCGTCTATAATTCCTCTTCCTGCCCAAAGCACTCAGGGATACTCAATATGTTTGTTGAAAACACCTGTCTACTGTGATCCAGTTCTGATACAGGAGTCTGCTTAGTTTTTCTAAGCTCATTTGGCCCGATCCTTGTGGAACCCACCCAGACCCTAACCCAAAAAGATGAGAGAAGTGGAAAAGGTGAGGGCTCTAGAAAGCAGCTGTTCCTACCCCTCCTCTTTGCCCCCACACTTACAGAGTACTCTATTGCAGCGTTTAATATGCTATAATTTTATTGTGTGTTTACATTTTCTCCCTACTAGATCATGAATTCCTTTAGGGCATGGAGGTTGTCTTATTAGTTTTAGCTTCCCTCAGGCCTCATCTACCAGTGCCAGGCACTTTTGTAGGTGCTCAGTAAATATTTAGTGAATAAACAAATGAAAGCACTCATTGAATAATCAGACAAGGCCAGCAAACCACTCTGCAAGCAAGGCCGGAGGTTTAGCTCAGGCATATCTTATTCCTCTTGGACCTCCAATGCTTAGTAGGTGTTTATTCACTGGATTCGTCTAACGCAAAAGAGTTACTATCATAGTTGGCATTTCGGGTCAATAAAGAGGAAGGAGGGAGCTGTAGTGAGCCAGTGAAAACACTTTTGAGAAGACAAAGGTGATTCTTCCTCCTCACCTCTCCCCTCTAAGATTTGTAGCCATGTAATCCCAGCACTTTGGGAGGCCAAGGTGGGTGGATCACAAGGTCAAGAGATCGAGACCATCCTGGCCAACATGGTGAAACCCCGTGTCTACTAAAAACACAAAAATTAGCTGGATGTAGTGGCACATGCATGTAGTCCCAGCTACTCGGGAGGCTGAGGCAGGAGAAGGTGTCAACCCAGGAGGCAGAGCTTGCAGTGAGCAGAGATCGCGCCACTGTACTCTAGCCTGGGCAACAGAGCGAGACTCCGTCTCAAAATAAATAAATAAATAAAAGAAAGAAAGAAAGAGAAAAGATTTGCAGCCAATTAGATGTTTGCTGTGTAATCCAACAAGACGTGTCCTTTGGACATTTCCTTACTGCATATCACCTACCGAGCTGAGGCAGGCCTTCAACTACAGGTAAGGGAGGAGCAGCAGGTCCTCGAGACCTAGACCAGAGATACACTAGGTGAGCCAGTGCTACTCCAACTGGTGGGGGAGGGATGCATGTGTTATTCCTTCCAGTGACTCAATGTTCATGTTTATTTCTCTAAAAGCAAAGGCAATGGAGTGGGATGCGGACCATGGATTGAAAACATGGAAAGAGCTACCACTAGCAAAGAAGACCCAGCCTCCAGCCCAGGAGGGATTAAAGGTAGGGAGGGTCCTGTGGGAGAGTGGAGCACAGAAGCAGTGGGGTGATACCAGCTGCTTAGATGCTAAGGAAGACATCACCTAGGGCCCAGCCCTTCTTTAGTTAAATGAGGGAGAAAAAAGAAAGCATTTTACCACCATGTGGTTTAAAATCGATTTCCTGCTATTCATTTGTGTAGAACAAATGGGGCCAGAATTAACATGAAGGCAAATGCCTCACGTTGAGAAGGTAGATGCACCCCCTTATCCACAGTTTCACTTTCCAGGTTTTAGTTACTGTTAGTCAACTGCTATCCAAATATCTAATGGAAAGTTACAGAAATAAACAATCGGTGAGTTTTAAATGATACGCCATTCTGAGTAGTGCGATGAAATCTGGTGCCTTCTGCTGTGTCTTGCTTGGGACATGAATTATCCCCTTGCCCAGGGTGTCCCTACTGTCTGTGCTCCCCACCCCGCCAGCCTTGGTCACTTATAACCATCTTGGTGATTAAATCGACTGTTAGGATCATAGTGCTTGTGTTCAAGTCACTCTTACTTTACTTCATAATGGCCCCAGGCCAGGCGCAGTGGCTCACACCTGCAATCCCAGCACTTTGGGAGGCCAAGGTGGGTGGATCACCTGAGGTCAGGAGTTCAAGACCAGCCTGGCCAAGATGGTGAAACCTCGTTTCTACTAAAAATACAAAAATTAGCCAGGCGTGGTGGTATGTGCCTGTAATTCTAGCTACTCAGGAGGTTGAGGCAGAGAATTGCTTGAACCTGGGAGGTGGAGATTGTAGTGAGCCGAGATGGTGCCACTGCACTCCAGCCTGGCCGACAGAGCGAGACTCTGTCTGAAAAAAAATAAGTAAATAAATAAATAAAATAAACAATGGCCCCAAAGCACAGTCGTGATGCTGGAAATTCAGATATGCCAAAGAGAAGCCATCAGATGCTTCCTGTAAGTGAAAAGGTAGAAGTTCTTGATTTAACAAGAAAGAAAAAAATCACATGCCGAAGTTGCTAAGATCTATGGTAAGAAGGAATCATCTATCCACGACATTGTGAAAAAGGAGAAAGAAACTTGTACTCGTTTTGCTGTCGCATCTCAAACTGCCAAAGTTTACAGCAGCAGTACTAAGATGAAAAAGGCGTTAAATCTGTGGGGGTGGAAGGCAAATAGAAACATGCTCCCACTAATGGCAGTCAAGTTTGGCACTCTCTGGGGTTTCAGGCATCCACTGGGGATCTTAGAAGTAGCCCCTGAGGATAAAGGGGGACTACTGTACATGTCATTATAAATATGTCCAACCCCAAGGAATGTACAACACCCCAGAGTGAACCATGATGTGAGCTACGGACTTTGGGTGAATATGATATATTCAGGGTATAGGTTCATCCATTGTAACAAATGTGCCTCTCTGGTGGGGAATGGTGATAGTCAGGGAGGCCATGCATGTGTGAGCACAGGGGATATATGGGAAATCTTCATACTTTCCTCTCAGTTTTTCTGTGAACCTAAAACTGCTCTAAAAAAAATAAAGTCAGTTGGGTGCGGTGGCTCACGCCTGTAATCCCAACACTTTGGGAGGCCGAGGTGGGCAGATCACCTGAGGTCAGGAGTTGAAGACCAGCCTGGCCAACATGATGAAACTAAAAATACACAAAATTAGCTGGGCATGGTGGCACATGCCTTAATCCCATCAACTCGGGAGGCTGTGGCAGGAGAGTCGCTTGAACCCAGGAGGCAGAGGTTGTGGTGAGTCAAGATCGCACCATTGCACTCCAGCCTGGGCAACAAGGGTGAAACTCCTTCTCAAAAAATAAAATAAATAAAGTCTTCTAAAAAAGGTTTTAAAATAAACCACATATACAGTATTATAGTAGAGAGTACTGACAGCCTGCCCAGACCCTCTTTACAGGCTGTTGGCCCCATGTCTCCGCTGCTATGAGGTTAGCTGACAATGGCTCACAGCCGTGCCCTCCAGACAGTTGCCCTCCGCTGCCCAGGGCTGTCCAGCCAGGAAATGCCTGTGAGATTATGTCCTCCCCTAAGGGTGGCTTATGGCCCACCAATGCTTACTGATTCAGGGTACAGAAGCCAGTCCTTCTGTCTCAAGATGGTAACCTGCGGTGCCATCCATGCTCCAGCACTGCCCAGGGGATCAGGCTGATGCTAGACTTCCACTAAGCCCACGTCTGTGCCTGGCTTCTTCCCTGCCCTAGCTTCAGCCTCACTGTCTTCCAGGTTTCATCTGAAAGCCCTTTGTCAATAACACACTTGCATAGTCTGCTTCTGGGAACCTGACTGAAGACCGTTAGTACCAGGAGGGGTCCCAAAATGGATGGGATTCTGGTGTTGGCTTACTGCAGTCCAAATGGCCACGAGGACCTCATTATTGGTGTTAAGTGGAGTGTTGAGAGTCCTGGGGCCTTGGCCTGCTGTATCAGTTCAATTGCTCAGACCTTCATCTGTGGTGACCTGGGATCAGATACAGGTGGATGGGGATATGCCAGCTGGTGCAATGTCTCTAACATTTGAGAGCTTTGAGGAAAATATTATCTATCAGGAAGGTAGAGTTGGGAGGCTGTTGCTAAGAGCCTCCCGTTGATGCACTGAAGAGAGAAAGTAACAGGGTCAGACTAATTACCAATTTAAAACACAGGATCAGAATCAGGGGGCCTCCCTGCCAACATTTAGCCTCTCATCTCCTATAGCAGAGGCAGACTGGGCTGGTAAAAGTGGCAGAATTTGAGAGAAGGAAAAATGCTCAGTCTAGGCAAGTCTGCCATCTGAATATTTTGGATTCCTAGTGCCAGTAGATGAGCAGGCAAAGTCAGATCCTGAGAGGGAAGATAAGGGACCGAAAAACTGGGAATGAGGACATCTGGGTAAATGCCCTTGACCTCCCGGGCTGGCAGCAGTGGCCTACTCCGCCTTATACTACAAAGTACAGCCAAGGACCAACTGTAGCAGCAGGTGGCAGCCATAGATTTAGTTAAGTAGGATTCTTGCTGTGTTCCCTAGTGGAACTGTCTCCCTTGGGTCCTGTCCCTTAAGGAGTACCTCCTCCTGATGACCAGGACCCATTTCTCCTTCCAGTGTGGTAACTGCTCTCTTTGCCTGTTGGTCTCCTGGCATGAGGACAAAGAGATAGGATTCCTCATGCCAGTAGGGCTAGGGCCTAGCTAGGGGAAAGGGAGAAGCTGAGATTCACCTAAGATTGTTCCCTGTCCCCTAAGACTATGCAGAAGCCTCAGATGAGGCATACAAGGCAATGTTTGCCCTTCTGAAGATCTGTCCCCGCCTCCCTTCCTGAACCATTCCAGAACAACCACTAGGATCAAATGACAACATGACCTGACTGGAGAAGGGGCACACAGGCCTGTGGGGGTGAACTCAAAATGTGAGAGTCTTTGAACTGTGCTTTAATGCCCACTAAAGAAGGTGCATAGCAGAAGTCCAGTTAGTCCACTTCCTCTTAGGCACCCCAGTGCCTGCACCACGGGCTCGGAAATGGAGGAGCCTTGGTAGTAGAATTGAACCTGTGCTCGGCCCCAGCAGCGAGGGCTCCATGTCTTCAAGACTGCGCTAGCTGCTACCGCTACCACTGTTAAATGTCCAACTTGCCAGCAGAGGTCAGTGCTGAGCCCCCAGTTTGGTACTGTCCCTTGAGGAGACAAGTTGATTTTATCAGACCCCTTCAAGCTAGAAAGTACAGTGTGTGACCAACCATATAGCGTTACTTTTTTTTTTTTTTTTTTTTTGAGATAGCATTTCACTCTTGTCGCTGGAGCTGGAGTGCAATGGCGCCATCAAGGATCACTGCAACCTCCACCTCCTGGGTTCAAGTGATTCTCCTGCCTCAGCTTTCTAAGTAGCTGAGATTACAGGCTCATGCCACCACATCCAGCTAATTTTTGTATTTTTAGTAGAGAAGACAGGATTTCACCATGTTGACCAGGCTGGTCTTGAACTCCTGACCTCCAGTGATCCATCCACCTCGACCTCCCAAAGTGCTGGGATCACAGGTGTGAGCCACCGCGCCCGGCTGTATAACATTGCTTTGATCAGGGGACTCAGTATGGCAAAAGAGAATCAGCTATGGACATGTGATCACAGGACACAGTCTTACCCTCGCATTCTGAAGCTGGCAGCCTGATAGTAGTGGGACAGCCTCTTGAAAGTGAGGTGGGGCGGGAGTTTGGATGTGGCACTGCGGGGATGGAGTGCTGTCCCTCAGGATGCAGCATACAACTGAACCAATGGCTGTTTTATGGTGTCATGCCCCCAGGAGGCAGAGTATATGAATCTGGAGTCAGGAAGTCAAATGAGTTGTGATCTTGCCCATGATGACTCCAGTGATGCACATGGGGACACTTTTTTCTCCTCATGTCTCCAACTTTAACCTCAGTGAGTCTCGACAAGGGAGACACTTCCACTAGGGAACACAGCGAGAATCCTACTTAACTCGATCTATGGCTGCCACCTGCTGCTGCAGTTGGTCCTTGGCTGTGCCTTGTAGCCATTCTCTCCCTCCTACTCATTCTAGACACCCCTCTCCCCATCTGGCACTTCTGCTGGTGGCATGCAGAGTGAGGGTCCTAGACTTTTATCAGGCTATGGTTCTTGGACTTGGCCATCATAGTTACAGCTGGGCATGGGAGTATTCCGAGATGTCTTAGTGGATCACCTGAGCATCAGACATGTCCCTCTCTGCCTCTGTTAAGCAGCAGCCCCACCTCCTCACGACGACCAGGACCGGTTTCTCCTTCCAGTATGGTAACTGCTCTCTTTGCCTGCTGGTCTACAGACAGGCGGGGAAAGGGAAAGGATTCCTCGTGCCATCTGGGATGGGGTCTGGCTAGGGGAAGGGAAGAAGGTAAGATTCACCTAAGGACCTACACAATTTCTGGATGGGACAGTCAGCAGACAGGTGGGTGTGCTGTTTTGAGTTTTACCAGCCTCTTTCCGGCAGCTTACGGTGAAAATAAAGGATGTAAGCTAATACTGTTTTACTAGCTTGGGTGGTGCTGAAAATTTTTAATTCTGAATTCACTTTGTCCCTGATTTGCAAAGTCCTGGCCATGTGAAAGACATAAAAATGAGAATAACTGTTCTACCTCAGAGCTAACAGAGGAAGAACCTGTCTGCGGCCTTACTATACGTCCCTTGTCGGGTCCCTCAAGGTCTCCAAGGTGACCTAGGAGCTATCCAGTATAGCATGTAATGGTTGTTTCTTTGCTAATTTTTGTGGCATTTCCTTTCGGGCCTAGATAATTTAGTTACTTTCATTATCATTACTTTTTTTTTGTTATTCAAACTTATTGGGGCACTCTAGTATTTCAATGATTACTTCATTGTAATCATTTTTTTTTTACTTATTTACTATATTTATTTATAGTATACTATACATATATACTATACTTATACATATACTATACTATATATACTATAGTATATATACACTACACTTTTATATATATACTATACTATAGTATATATATACACACACAGAAATGCACAGAAAAAAACTATAGTATATAGTATATATATACTATAGTATAGTGTGTATATATACACACTATACTTATTTACTATAAGTTCTAGCAAACTGCCCCCTCTGGAGAGATGATGGGTTATTTTAGATATCTGAGTTTTAACTATTTTGTTTCCTTTTCTGATTATAAAAGGAATACACATGTAGATTGTCAGAAATTTAGAAAATACAGGAAAGTACAAATAAAAATACAGATCCGACATAACCAGATATAATCACCATTATCTTCTTCTTGCAGACGTTGTCTATAGAAATGCATGATTTGGTCAGTTGTGGTGTCTCATGCCTGTAATCCCAACACTTTGGGAGGCCAAAGCAGGAAGATCACTTGATATCCAAGAGTTTGAGACCAGCCTGGGCAATATCACAAGACCCCATCTCTACAAAAACTCTTGTTGCCCAGGCTGGAGTGCAATGGCGTGTACTTGGCTCACTGCAACCTCCACCTCCCGGGTTCAAGTAATTCTCCTGCCTCAGTCTCCCGAGTAGCTGGGATTACAGGTGCCCACCATCACACCTCGCTAATTTTTGTATTTTCAGTAGAGACGGGGGTTTCACCATTGAGGCCAGACTGGTCTCAAACTCCTGACCTCAGGTGATCCGCCTGCCTCAGCCTCCCAAAGTTCTGGGATTTACAGGCATGAGCCACTGCACTGGAGTATAAAAAAAAATTTTTTTTAAGTAGCTGGGCATGGTGGTGGGTGTCTGTAATCCTAGCTACTTGGCAGGCTGAGGTGAAAGGATTGCTTGAGCTCAGGAGGTTGAGGCTGCTGTGAGCCATGATTGTACCACCGCACTCCTCCTGGGCAAGAGTAAGACCCCATTGCAAAACAAAGATATGCATGATTTTTTTAAAAAAAAATTGAGCCATACTAAAATTGGGGTGACTTTATATTTTAATCTTATTGGAAATTTTCCATTAAAATTCTGATGAAATAGACAAGACTCTGACTGAACCAACCTAGACATATTGGCTTGCCCTTCCCTCCTGCTACTCATCTTTGGGCTTATTCCAATCCAGAACATTTGAGGGCAGCTGGTGGCTGAGCTGGCAGGCAAAGCTAGGTTATAAAGTTTCTTTGATCCACCTCCCCCGCAGCTTCCAGCAGCTCTGAAAATCTAAAGACAGTCAGCTCAGACTGCCTTAGGAGCTGGCAGGGACTTTGACAACAGAAATGCACAGAAAAAAAAAAAATGTGCCCTGAGAATGCCAACATGTGGAATCTGAAAGCAATTAATTAGATGCTCTCAAGAATGATTCACTTCCTCTTGGCCAAAGATAGGCTTGCAAATGAAATAGACACTTCAGCTATAGGCCAGCCTAAGATATCCACATTTATACTCTGGGCCACCAAGCAAAAGATTGTAACTGAGCCTAGTACCCCTAGAAACATTTTGGAACTCTCTCCTGTTGTGAGCTCTGGAGAGCTACCGGGATGGATTAGACAGAATGTGACCCCCATGTATTAAGTTCTAGAAGGCAGAGAGGGAAATTGGTTAGCAGCACGCACAACATAATGATGAAGGGCTCAAACTCAGGTCTCAAAGACCCAGCCTCAAGTCCCGCTTCATCTCTTTGGATGGATTCTATAGCCTCTCTGTGCTTAAGTTCTTTTTATCATTTGTTTTACAAAATGGATATAATATTGTATAGTCTTGCCGTGAGGATTAAATGAGATGCAGCCCTTAGGCTAGCAGCTAGATCTCTGACTCTGATAGCATGGAATTGTTAGCAGTTAGTTACCCCCTGGTTCTTCCAAGTGAAAGGAAGGAAAGCCCAGGGGGTTTAGGCATTGCTTCTAAGCAGCTCACCACCTCCCACCCCAAAGTGAAAATGATATCCTTTAGTTCATGTGATAGAGATGGTCCTTAAAAAGTTGTGCCAAGCACGGTGGCTCACGCCTGTAATCCCAGCACTTTGGGAGGCCAAGATGGACAGATCAAGAGGTCAGGAGATCAAGACCATCCTGGCCAACATGGTGAAACCCTGTCTTTACTAAAATTACAAAAATATTAACTGGGCATGGTGGCCCGCTACTGTAGTCCCAGCTACTCGGGAGGCTGAGGCAGGATAATCACTTGAACCCAGGAGGCAGAGGTTGCAGTGAGCCGAGACCGTGCCACTGCACTCCAGCCTGGCGACAGAGTGAGACTCCATCTCAAAAAAAAAAAAGTAAAAAAAAAAAAAATGTGCATAGAGAAAAATCTAGTTTGAAAGACAATAAAAATAGAATTTGCCCATTTAATGTCTATCGGGTGAGAGCTACTGCTGAACCAGGAGGATCTACAATGGTCTCTTTGTGCCATCCAGTGGACAGTAAGGGAAACACCATGATTTTGTCTTCAAAGTCTATAATTTATCAAAAATATGTATGCTGGTGAGAATAATTTCAGCTCACTACTAGGTCCATTGTTAATAAATTTCATTCTGTTTGTTTAAGCAAAATAAAAAAACCATTCAGCTTATGTGATGTGCACTAGAAAGATGGTCAACTAAGGGTTTTGAAAGAGAATACTCACCAGTCCTTATCTGCAGGAATTCTCATCGCCCATCTTTCCCATTCTTCTTGTCCTTCTCCACCAATACTCCTTATGCTTATCTGATACATAGACTGAGAGTGCCCCAGAGACTCAGGGTGTATCTGCCCCAACACACCACTAGATCTTGGCTGGGACAAAAGTCGTTCTATTCATTTTCCAAGACTGCAACTATCACTTAAAATTTTGCTGTAATCAACTGGGCATGGTGGCTCATGCCTGTAATCTCAGCACTTTGGGAGGCCGAGGTGGGTGGATCACCCGAGGTTAGGAGTTCGAGACCAACCTGACCAATATGGTAAAACCCTGTCTCTACTGAAAATACAAAAATTAGCTGGGTGTAGTGGCGTGTGCCTGTAGTCCCAGCTACTCAGGAGGCTGAGACAGGAGAATTGCTTGAACCCGGGAGGTGGAGGTTGCAGTGAGCCAAGATCACGCCACTGCACTCCAGCCTGGGTGACAGAGTGAGACCCACGTCTCAAAAAAAAAACAAAACCAAAACCAAAAAAACCCAACGGTTTTGCTATAATCAAATTGAATATTTGTCAAGAGCCTGTGTGTTTGGCATGGTTTTTTCTGAGGGGTGTGTGGGTGTATGTGTGTGTGTTTGCTCTGTTTCTTTTTAAAACCATTTATTATCCTTATAATCTGTTTCCTTCCCTGAGTGTTTATGAGGACGAGACAATGGCAGACAAACCTCCCCCAAATGTAAGTAATAATAGCACACCTGGAGTGCCCAGAGCTGTTTTGAGACCCTCTCTTTAGTATTGTTGTAATTGCTATGCACAGTAATCATAACAGGTACTATTTGTTGAATTCCTGTCGTGTACCAGGCATTTTTCTTTATCAGAAGTTTTGCTAATCCTCATGTCAAGACTGCAAAATCGATGTTATTATCTCCAGTATAGAGATAAGGAAGCTGATGCTCAAGAGGTTAAGTGATGTATCCAAGATCACACAGCTAGTGAGTGACAGAGTGAGAATCAGGTCTGACTGCCCTCAGGTCTGACTGACTCCAGAGCACCTTCTCCTGCCGTGGGGCAGTGGGCCTCTCAGTTGTTCCATCACGCGCCTGTGACTGGCCAGACCCTGAGTCTGAGATTTTGGGGTCTCTTCAGCGCTGCCAGCTCCTTAGTGCCTAAGACTCTTAGGACCTCAGAGCCCATGACCAGTGAATCCAGCAGGGGATTAAATATGCAGATGATGTACGACAGCAAAAGTCAGCCCACGGGCTGGGTGCGATGGCTCACACCTGTAATCCCAGCACTGTGGGAGGCCTAGGCGGGCGGATCAGTTGAGCTCAGGAGTTCAAGACCAGCCTGGCCAATGTGGTGAAACCCCATCTCTACCAAAAAATACAAAAATTAGCTGGGTGTGGTGGCATGTGCCTGTGGTCCCAGCTACTCAGGAGGCTGATGTGGGAGGATTCGTTCAACCCAGGAAGTCAAGGCTTCAGTGAGCCGTGATCACACCACTGCACTGCAGCCTGGGTGACAAGCCAGACCCTGTCTCCAAAATAAATAAATAAAAGCCCAGGGCTGGGGCTGGAAGGCCTGGGTGAGGAAGGGAACATGGTCTCTAGGAGTCAGGACACCCAGGTCCTGGCCCTGATTCAGCTCCCACAGGGCCTTGTGTCAGTCCCCACCGGGTGGTCAATTACCATTCCCGGCAGGGCGCCCCCGTGAGCTGCACTTTCCTCCCCAGAGAACCAGGGGCTTTGCCTGCAGGATGCTGTCTAAGGTTTTCTGGTTCTGAGAATTCTGGGTTTCTTCCAGGAGCCCTGGGGGATACCTGGTCAATAGGTTACTGTCTCTGCTGCCAGGAACCCGGGGCCTGGGGGGAGACAAGGCGAGGGCACACCCAGAGCAGCTGCAGTTTGCTCAGGAGAGATGTCGCCCAAGGGCCTGGATGAGATTCCCCCACCTCTGCAGCCCCCCCTCCTGCTTTGTCTCCTAGGATAGAACAGAGCATGATAGGATGGGGTAGGACAGATGAGGACTTCACACACTGTAAGGGTAAACATTGTTTCGTCTGCTTGTGTTTGAATTGTATAAATGTATTTCTGCGTGTATGCTGTGTTAGGGGGTAAAATTTGCGTCTCCCTGAGGTTGCACTCTGAGTATGGAAAACCTGGCTCTAGACTAAACCAGATCCCCCATGGTGCTCCAGGCATCCCCAGCCTCACATGTGGCACCCGGCGTTCCTGCTGTCAAAGGCCCACGTGGGTCCTCTGTCTTTCTCTGCATTGTCAGGGCCTGCGCTGACAGTCCCCCCACAGGGAGGTGGAATCTGGGGCTTGACAGCACTGGGAGGATCCTTCCTCTTTCCAGGCTCAGGCAAATCCTTGCCTGGAGGCAGGGAATGGGCTAGATGACCCCTGAAACAGTTCAGTCCAGGGTCTGATAGCCCCTTTGTGCCCAGCCCTGTGCCCCCTCCCCTTCCCACGCTTCCCTGCAGGGCCTGCGAGAGCAGGGAAAGCAGCTGCCAGCTCCAGGCAGTCATTTTACCCCAGGTGCCACTTACCCTGAGGAGGGGCTGGAACCAGCTAATCGTTTTACCTGGAGATGCCACTTACCCTCCGGAGGGGCTGGAGCCTGTCAGGTTTTTCAGTTCTTGTGCCGCCTCCCAGCCCTGCCCACACCAGGTTGTGGGTGTGTATGTCTGACGAAGGCCCCTGAGCCAGGCCAACCCCCAACCTCCCAGTGGGTGGCTCTGTGGTCCCTGGCAGCCCCGGCATCATCCGGGGCACAGAGGCCATGGACCCTGGAGACACAGCCCTTGCTATTCACGCAGGGGATGGTCAAGAGCATGGCTCCGTTTGTCCTTCTATCCCTCCCTCACAGAGCTTTCAGCAAGACGATCATTCTTCCATTCTCACTGCTTGCTCCTGGCGTAAGGAGACCCCAGGGCTGGAGGACTTCTCTAAAGAGGAGTCTTGGGATTTCCTCAGATGCTCCCAAGTCCCATCTGGAGGATGAAGGTGGGGAGCACATCCTTGAGGCAGTTTCTCCTCTGCCCCCCACCCCTCGCCTCTCCCACCTCCAGGGGCTAGGAACTTAACCAGGACTTGCTTCAACCTGAGAGGAGGGTGTCCAGCCTCCTCAGAGCCTGCCACCATCAGGGGGATTTCAGAGGGGCCTCCTGGGAGGTGCTGCCCAGCTGCCCCCCCGTGTTACTCACACAGCCCCCACTGATCTGCTCTGGGGGCCGGGGCCCAGAACATGGCTTGTAGGGGACCTGGGACAGCAGCCCAGGAGACACCACTTGTTCATTGCCTGCTCACCCAGATAACTGCAGCTCCCTCCACTGCCGCCTACCGCCCTCCGGCCATGCCTCTGCCCAGAATGCCCTCCCTCTCCAGTCCTGCCCACCCCTGAAGCCCTGCCCAAACCTCCCTGAATTCTCGCCTGAGCAGACACTCTCCTGCACAATTTCCGCCACAGGGATTACTCAGCTGAGCCTCAGTCTGGGGCTGCCCTGTGCTGGGACCTTTCTGCAGATGCTCGGCTCCCTACCCTCGCCCGTGAGCCATGTGGGGCAGAGACTCCATCTCACTCAGAGTGGAGTAAAGAGCAGGAGTGCTGGAGAAGCCAGCTGCCCTGCCACAGGCCAAGAGGATTTGGCCAAGTGACCACTGCTGTCTGTTTCCCCAACTGTAAAGGGGGCTGAGACCCTTACAGGGTTGTGAGGCTTAAACTTTGACAAACGCCTAACATACCACCAGGCACAGGGCAGTTGCTCAGTATTTGGCAGTGGCTGCTGTTCCCCACAGTGTCCAACACTTCCCGGGGATGTAACAGGTGCACCACGGACAAGACTGATGAGTTTATCAGTTCACTGGGGAGACAGGCAGGATGGACGCACTTGCTTGTTCCTCTGATCTTCCCTTATGGGGAGCAGTGACACTTGGCAGAGGCTGCCAGGGAGATGGGAAATGGACATTAATTAGGGGAGAGAAAAGGAGGCAAGGAGAGGAGGGTGAGAAAGAGACAGGGGAGGAGGAAGGGAAGGAGGCATGGTTAGAAGACTGGCAAACACAAAAAACAATGACTGTTTTCTTGGAGGAACAGGGAGGTAGGGCCATGAACAGCATGTGGACGGTCTTCTCTGTGAAGTATGACATTTCAGAGCTGGAAACGCAGCCTGGAGATCACAGACGCCCTCACAGCCCAGCGCAGTGCAGGCCCTGGGAGATCAGGAGTTAGAGATGGGGAGGACCGTACCTGCAACAGGCACTGCCTGCTACACCCTGCCATAGGCAGAGGGGCTGTCTTCCCACCCCACAGAGGCCCCATCCTTCCCTTTCTCTCCCGAAGGCTGCTCCAGCAGGGAGTTTAGCTCCATGGACACCTTTGAAGACTGTGAAGGTGCAGAAGACATGCAAAAGGAGAGCAGCGCTCTGAGTGTAATTACTTCCCTCTTGTTTCTTTCATCTTCTTCCTCCTTCCTGTTCATCAGCTCCTCCTGCCTCCTGTCCCTCGCCTCCATCCCTCCCCCCCTCCTCAGGATTCTCACCCATAAGGACCTGGTTAAGCCAGGGAGCCGAGGTCACTAGACCCTCCTAGCCTGGCACGTCCCCACGTGGCTGTCTCCTTGGCGGTGCGCTGGTGTCCGGTCATAACTGGGGCTCCTGCTGGGAGCCCCGTGGCCCAGGTGGGAGGGTTGGGGTGGGCCGCAGCCTGCCAGCGGGAGTCACCACCTTGCTCGGCCTGGCCACAGCCTCCAGCAATAACTCAGGGTGCACCCGTCCCCTCCCTTCCAGCTCGCAGGCCTTTTCCAGTCGGAGGACAGTCACGAAACCTGTTCTTCCAAATCTGCTTTCCTGGAGAGGGGAGAAAGCACCCAGGGAGAAAAAGAAGAACGCGATGAGGAGGAAACGTGAGTGTGAACGAGGAAAGACTAAGCGTCTTTTTGGGCCACGGCGTCTCTGACTTTCTTCTCGGAATTGCAGGGCGACCCGCAGCACCGAGGAGGAGCGCGCTGGGGCGTCCACGGGCCGGCTGGCTCCTGCGGGGGCGACGGCTGGTTTCCAGGCGCGGGCACGGCGCCCGAGGACCTCCGCCCCGGAGAGCTGACCTCCCTGCGGACGTCCCCGCTCCTCGGCTCCAGAGCGCCCGCATTCCCAGGAGAGGCGGTGTGGGGGCCCGGGCCCTGCCCAGCTACGCAGAAAGCAGCCGGGGCCTCGGCGGCGGCAGAAACGGGACGCAGGGCCGCCTTCCGGGAGCCCGAGGGGTGCCCTGAGTGAGCGCCTGGCTCCGCACGGGGGACTTCGGAGCTGCTCTAAGGCGCTTGCAGAGCCCACAGCCCACGCCTTCTCAACCGCACACTTTGACATTCCGAGCCGGGCAATTCTTTGTTGTGTGGGTTTCTCTGTGCTCCCACGGTAGGATGTTTAGCAGCATCACTAGCCTCTACCCGCTAGGGTCCAGGAATGCGCCACCCCATCCTCCACCCCACCCCCAAATTGTGACAATCAAAAATGCCTGCAGACACGCCCACATTTCTCCAGGGCGGGGTGGGAATCGGTTGAGAACCGCTTAGCCTGAGCCTTGGCGGAGCCGGAGCTGCTCAAACCCGGCGGGGGCCGCAGACTGAGAGCTCCAGGTCCCCCTCCCAGAATCCCTGCGAGCATTCATGGGGTGTTCGTGTTAGTGCCAAGATTGCTTCGTTGCAGAGACACTTCGTTCCAGGTTACTTTCTGAGATATTTTATATATCGATTTATTAGTTTTTAAATGAGTTTTGTTATTTTCAATTGTATTTTATTTTTAGTTTTATTGGTTGATTTTAATTTTTTGTAGTTTTCTAGTTATTTAATTTTATAGTTTCAGTTACTGGTTTATA
This sequence comes from Macaca nemestrina, assembly GCF_043159975.1. Taxonomy (NCBI): domain Eukaryota; kingdom Metazoa; phylum Chordata; class Mammalia; order Primates; family Cercopithecidae; genus Macaca; species Macaca nemestrina. The sequence continues at coordinate 96,192,702 of NC_092126.1, read as the reverse complement.
GTTACTTTATTTTCAAAGTTATTTAGTTTTCGAGTTGTTCATTTTCAGTTATTTATATGTAGCCATTTTGTTTTAGGAGTTATAGATGTTCAAATTAATTTGCTTGGAATTTATTTTTCATCATCTTTACAATTATTATCTGAGTTATTTACCTTCATAGTTATTTCACTTTAACTTATTGGAGTTTTTGAGTTATTTATTTTTACAGTAACTAATTTGACTATTAAAAACTCACTGGAAGTTTTTGAACTACTGTAGAGTTATTTATTTTCAGATTGAAATGTTTTAATTAAGGGTTTTCCCCTAGTTATCTAGTTTTAGAGTTGTTTATGTTCACAGGTATTTATTTTCAGTTATTTTATATTTGAGTTGTTTATTTTTATGTTCTTTTTTCCAAGTTATTTGGTTTTTAGTTATTTCATTTTCAGCATTACTTCATATCTGAAAATTATATTTTCTGAATTTTTAAAGAGTTTTTGAGATATTTAGTTTTTGAGCTATTTTCAGAGTTGTTTGTTCTCAGTTATTTCAGTTTTGTATTTGACATTCAAATTTTTTCTGTTCTTTATTTTTATTTAATTTTCAGATTTTTTTCTTTTTTTTTTTTTTAGATGGAGTTTTGCTCTTGTCTCCCAGGCTGGAGTACAGTGGCGCAATCTTGGCTCACTGCAACCTCCGCCTCCTGCGCTCAAGCAGTTCTCCTACCTCAGCCTCCCAAGTAGCTGGGATTACAGGAGTGTGCCATCATGCACGGCTAATTTTTTATTTATTTATTTATTTATTTATTTATTTATTTATTTATTTATTTTTGAGACAGAGTCTCTCTCTGTCGCCCAGGCTGGAGTGCAGTGGTGCAATCTCAGCTCACTGCAAGCTCCGCCTCCCGGGTTTACGCCATTCTCCTGCCTCAGCCTCTGGAATAGCTGGGGGACTACAGGCGCCCGCCATTACGTCTGGCTAATTTTGTTTGGTTTTGTTTTGTTTTTTAGTAGAGACGGGATTTCACCATGTTAGCCAGGATGGTCTCGATCTCCTGACCGGGTTTCGCCATGTTGGCCAGGCTGGTCTCCAACTCCTGACCTCAGGTGATCCACCTGCGCTGGCCTCCCAAAGTACTAGGATTACAGGCGTGAGCCACCGCACCCGGCCCTCAGAATTATTTAGAGTTAGAATTCTTAATCTACTAGTCAGGTTTCAATCAAGAGACACTATATCAGTTATTTCAACAGAGAGAATTTAATATAAATAATTGTTATCCAGCTAGCAGAGATAAAAAAAAAAAAAAAAAAAAAAAGTAGTGATAATGAGATATCATGAAGATTTTGACTACAAGCTCCCAGCCCAAGGACTCATACAATAAAGAGAAGAGGTTGAAAATATCAAAACTCAGAAATGTGAACATAGCCCTAGGGCTGGGGGTTAGTCCTCTGAGGAGGAGGCACTACCAATGGTACATGTGGCCCAAGGGCTCAGAGCCCAAGGTCCAGGAGCTGGATGCAGAATTCTGGGGAGGGGACATGGCCAGCCCATGCTGCTGTCTCTGAGTGGGCATCATCAGGCCGGTTATGGGAGTGCTGGGAAAATAGCAAGCTGGAACCAACTGCCTCTGCTAGAACCAGCTGTCACTCTCAGAGTGGAGACGGGATGCTGACGGTGGGGGCGGGGGTGGGGTGCACACAGGAAGGAGCCCGTGGTAGCCCTGCATCACGGAAGGGTGGGCTGGAAGCTTAATTACCAGCACACTCAGCTTTAGAGTTACATAGAGTTAGAGTTACGTTAGGATTCCGTTAGTTTTGGAATTGTTAGGGGTGATTTGATTTCACATTTTCTCGGGATATGGGATTGGGATGAGTCTCCTGGTTTGTTTCTGGAATAGAGTGGGCCACGCCTCACAGAAGTCTCCCCCAGGACACACAAGACAATCACTTTAGAATTCAAGAAAACAAAAATAATGTGTCTCACTTTGTTCATAAAGAAGCCCTTCGATGACGTGGCCAAAAAGGGGCAGAGCCTGAGGGACAGACTCTTAGAAAGGTGCCCATGGAACAGGATCCCACAGAGTGTTCCTCTCAAATTCTTTAGAACTTTACGCTGTTTTGTGGGACCACCGTCTCCCACTCCTTTCCTAAGAACACAGTGTTTTTCTTGATAGAATGTGTTTCAAATGCGTAGACTGTTTGCACAATAAAATAAAGTTCCTCCCAAATCAAGAATCTGTAATCTTAGGTTCTTCTACCTGCATTATTCTTCAGCCCACATTGTTCCATTTGACCATCAGAATGTTTACATATGTATGTACGTCTGGATGGATGGATGGATGGATGGATGGATGGATGGATGGATGCATGGCTGGATGGATACACTCGTTTTATTCAACGCCTATTTCTTGAGCACTCCTGTGCCCTGAGGATGGGTCTGGCACCAGGTAGATACCAGGGAGGTATGAAGATGAGTGAAGCTTTCAGTCCAGTTGGGGAGACAGATGTGGAAACAGAATCACAACACGATGTGGCAAATTCTCTGGGAGCACAGAACACCATCACTGACTCTTCCTGATACAGTCAGGAAGGGGTGACATTGGAACTGGGTCTTACAGGCAAGTGTCTTCTCCCAGTGGAGAAGGAGAAGGGCACCCTGGTGGAGGGAACAGCATGAGCTCAGGTACAGGGGCATGGAGGAGCTGTGCATGGCAGGTGGGACAAGTTGATGGGGACTGCTGGGTCACAGGTTCAGAAAGGCACTAAGCTTAAGGGCTGACCCTGGTGCTTGACAGATCCTGCTTCATTTGGTCCTGCAGCAAGTCTGCAAGATAGTAGGGAGCAACCTCAGGAGTCCCATGCTTCTCCTGACCTTACTTTTCCAAACACAGTGTACATTTCTGGATATCTTAAGCTCCTTCTTGGTTTTATCCATCTCTCACTTTACACTTGTCCATCGGAGGTGAGTTGTGCCCTCTCCTTCACCTTTTGATTCCTGCTTCTTAAATAACTGTAGGGATGGAGGAAGGTTGAGACCAGAAAGCTGTGAAGCACAGACTTCAACTGACAAGGGAGGTAGAGGAAAGCAGGGAGGTGGAGGAGAGCAGGCAGGTGGAGGAGAGCGGGGCAGAGACCTGCTTGCAGGAATGGCATGCAGAAGTTCTGCAGACCAGCACAGTGGGGAGTGGGCTCCGGACATCACCAGCTGCATTCAGCAGCCATGGAAAGGTCGTGGGGATGCCTTTCCCAAAGTGGGAAGCTGCTTTAGATCCAACCCAGGCTTACGAATGCAACAGATTGGGATTTTTTGAAGCACGTAGAGCCCTTCGCAGCATTCATAGCAATAAACATATGTCTCAAGTCGAAAGAAAATATAGTCCTACACAATCTGCAGTTGTGCATTTTTACGCTTTTTATAATACACGTCCATGCATTCCGTCTTGATGTGTGTGTGTGTGTTTCCCAGCAGAGTTCTCTGTTTATCGTGTCTATCACAATATATCCATTTCCCTATGATAATCCATTTCTCTGTGAGAACATGTAAGAACTCAGATGGTTTCACATCTTAGCTGAACAGAAGAGTCTGTTGGGTTCTGACCACTTGCCTCAGGAAACACATCATTGTATCCTCTCAAACATTTGTCTGTTGAATAGCCAGCCACTCACTATGGAAACACCCCCCAAAGCATTCTCAGTCCTTTGGATCTCAGCCCTTTTCTGGATCTATGAAGATGTCCACACTTAATAATTCTAGCAGAATGCAAATTGGGCCAAACCTCACAAGCCTCATAGGAAGACCCTGTTTGCAAATGTCATGCCACAGGTGGGTGACCAGGGGAGTCATTCCAATGCCAGTCTTTGCTGGAGGTTCCTGGGCTATTGTCCTCCAGTGATCCAGGATGGTCCAATTTGACCTTTCACTCCAGCCTCCATGTCAAAGCCCCGAGCTGCTGCTCTGCTTGCTGGTGTCGTCTGGGAAAAAGCTACCCTTTGGGGCTCAGAGAATCAGACTCCCCACTGAGCCCATGGTGGGACAGGAATCGTGGGATAATTTTCATAAAGCTGTGCCAGGAACCGTCTGTTCCCAGCAGACACGACGTTCTCTATTCTACACCTGGTTGCACTGCTCATTCAGGAAATAGTTGTGCATTTTTAGACTTCTTAAAAACGGGGGAAAAAAGAGTGGCTTTTCTCTGAGTGAAATTTATGTCACCTTATTTAAGTATAAATGGAAGAGAATCCAAAACCACCAGATGAAATCCCTCACACTTAGAAGTTGTTCAGATACTCCATGGCTATATGATGTTGCCTGTTGTCCACCAGAGGAACTCAGATTTCACAATATTGCTGACGATTGGGAAATGCTGTAGCCTCAGGATAAAGTGCCCTGGCTGAAGCATTTGAACTAAAAGCAGACCCAGATCTGTAACATCTGGTGGGAGTCTGAGTTCATATTAAACATCAGCCATGCATTATGAAATATTAGAAAAGTTAGAGATCCTCTAAACCAGCCTTCCCAGAGTATATTTTGCAGAATATGCAGAAGAGTGTAAGAGTTCAATGAATTAACCCCATAACATGCCAAGCAGAAAAAAAAATTAAGAGCAAATGCTTTTTTTTTTTTTTTGAATAGAGTCTTGCTCTGTCGCCAGGTTGGAGTGCAGTGGTATGATCTTGGCTCACTGCAACCTCCGCCTCCCAGGTTCAAGCGATTCTTCTGCCCCAGTCTTCCAAGTAGCTGGGACTACAGGTGCACGCCACCACACCTGGCTAATTTTTGTATTTTTAGTAGATGGGACTTCATCATGTTGGCCAGGATGGTCGCGAACTCCTGACCTCATGATCCGCCTGCCTCGGCCTCCCAAAGTGCTGGGATTACAGGTGTGAGCCACTGCACATGGCTGCAAATGCACTTTTAAATACCACATATTCTGTCCCTCTCTTGGTCGATCTCAATTAGTAGATTAAAGAATCTGAAAACTTCTACAAAAAGGAAGCCTGTATCGTTTTATTAAACTCACCATTTCCTAAACTTATTTGGCCACAGAACCTTTCTGTTTGTGGAATATAATGTCCCATGTGTATTCCTAAGGGAAAAGGCTAAGGTGCTATAACAAAGAGATCCAATAATACAGTGATTTAAAGAATATTTCTGTCTTGTAAGTCAGTCCAGGCTGGGTATGCAGGCTGCTCTGCTTTGCACAGCCATTTTGGGTCCCAGGTTCCTTGCATTTCATTTTCCACTGCCCTAGAATGCTGTCTTTGTCTCTAATCAACATTGGCCACAGTCAAAAGTACATCTCAGAAATATCTGATTTCCAGCTGTGAAGAATGGGAAAGAGTTTGGAAGTTTGCATAAGCAATGTTTTAAAGCCCATCCTGCACATGGTACATAACACCTTCTCTTCTACTCTTTTGGTGAAAGCTTTGTTGCATGGCCATGCTAACCCGTAAGGGAGTTGGGAACCTAGCTAGGAGGACATTGCCCTACCTAAACTTTATTACCATGTATCAGTGTCACCCAGCCAGCCTGCAGGAAGGCGGCGACTGGAATCCAGGTCTTCCAACTCCTGGGCCAGTATCAGCATCACACTAGCATTTGCTTACTCAGCCTATATGTATCAAGTACCTCTTGAGTTCTGGTTCCATGTCATAATGTGAAGACAGAAAGCTTTATAAAACATAGTTTCACAAATTATCTATAAAATATGTATCACTTGCATCTTTAATCTGACAGCAGATTTTACATATAAAGAAACTTTCATATATGGCTATTAAAGTAGCAAAAATTACAGATTTATACAATTTTTTAATTTTCCAGAAGACACATATTATAGGGATAAACAAACATAAAAGGAACAGAGAATCTTTAAATGGACCCAAATACATCTCAGAATTTAGAGTACAAAAAAATACATTTCAAATTAGTTCTGAATAAAAAAGATAAATTACACGTGAAAATGGTTTGAGGACCACTGGCTAGCAGTATTGAAAATGATAAGAATAGGTTTTACCGCAACCCTTAAGATAATTCATGTTATTTAAAGATGTGACTTAAAGAAATTATGAACGTCAAAACATTTAAAAATTAATCTTGAGAAAAATCTTTCCAAGCAAAAACTAAAACCAGAAGCTACAAAGGAAAATCTTAATAAGTAAGGTATGTCAGAAGCAAAATCTTACATATAGGAAGAAAAAACATGTAAAAATTCAAAAGATACATTTTCAAAACATATGACAATAGACTAATTTCCTTGAAATATAAATAACTGTTACGAATCAATAACAATTTTTAAATGGGCAAGACATGACTATATACAGGAAAAGAAATTCGAAATCCAATAAACATATGAAAACAATGAGGTATCTTTTTCACTATCTGATTGTACAATATTTAAAATTGATAATACACAGCATTGAAGAGAATATAGAAAAACTAGAACTGAGGTTGGGCATGGTGGCTCATGCCTGTCATTCCAGCACTTTGAGAGACCAAGCTGGGAGGATTGCTTGAGGCTGGGAGTTTGAGACCAGCCTAGGCAACATAGCAAGATCTAGTCTCTACAAAAAAAATAAATAAGTAAATAAAAATTTTAATTAAAAAGAAAAACCAAGCTGGGCGCAGTGGCTCACACCTGTAATCCCAGCACTTTGGGAGGCTGAGATGGGTGGATCCTCTGAGGTCAGGAGTTCGAGACCAGCCTGGCCAAAATAGTGAAACCCTGTCTCTACTAAAAATACAAAAATTAGCGGGGCGTGGTGGTGAATGCCTATAATCCCAGCCACTTGAGAGGCTGAGGCAGGAGAATCACTTGAATCTGGGAGGCGGAGGTTGCAGTGAGCAGAGATCACGCCACTGCACTCCAGCCTGGGCTACAGGAGTGAAACTCCGTCTCAAAAAACATAATAAATAAATTTTTTTAAAAAAGAAAAACCAGAACTATTATACACTGTTGGTGAGAGTATAAATTAGTGTTAGCTTTTTAGAAGAAAATTTTCAATACTATCAAAATTTTAAAATATGTTTATAGTTTGATCTAATGATTTCACTTCTAGAAACATATTTTAATGGTATACAAATGAACAAAAATATGTATGTACAGGTGTTCATTTTAACATTACTTTTCCATAGAAAAACAAGTTTGGGGGTGCAACTTAAATGTCTGTGGTAGTATCAAAATTTATCCTCAAATTGATACTCCTCCCTTCAAAAAGGAGAGTCAAATTACCTGCCCTATAAGTGTGATTCTAACAAATAGGAAGAATATAGTGGAAATGATGCCAACAGACTTTTAAGACTGGGTTATAAAAGGTGTTTTGACTTCCTCCTTGTTCTCTCTCCTGGATTACTCACTGGGGAATAAGCCAGTTGCCATGTTGAGAGGACGCTCAAGCAATACTATGGAGAGACCCACGTGGCAGGAACTGAAGCCTCCTGCCAACAGCCATGTGAATGAGCCAGCTTGAAAGTGGATTCTCCAGCGCTAGTCAAGTCTTCACATGATTTCGACTCCAGCTGATATCTTCACTGAAGCCTCATGAGAGACCCAGAGTCAGAACACCCCAGCTAAGACACTCTTGAATTCATTACCAGAGGACTATGAGATAATAAATGTTTTAAGCTGCTGAGTTTAGGGATAGTTTGCTAAGCAATAATAGATCACAAATATAATATCAAATAATAAAAAGCTGGCTAGTATTGTACTGACGCACAATGGAACTTTATGCATTGTTAAAAATCGTATCTTCTGCTTGAGATGTAGAAAGCTAGAAAGCACCTTGCAAGTGTGAGAATTCCCATTCTTGGAGAGATGAGAATCAATTCCCATTCTCAGAGAGATGAGAGATTCCCATTCACAGAGAGATGAGACTCAAGCACTTGCTTACCTGTGGCAGGTACAGCCATACTACTGGAAGGAAGAATTAAGCTAAAATCTTTAATGGTCTGGTGTAGGTTTGCAAGAGAAAGTAGAAACCCCAAGAGCCACAGATAATAAGGAAAATTTGCATTCACTTGCAGACTTTTCTCAAAGTATCTCACTGAGCACTAACAAAAAAAAAAGACCAACAAAAGTCCTGAGAAAGCATCCTTCCGGGCATAGATCTGGGGGCGGAGAATATCAGTTGCTACAAGAGAGACACAAAACCGCTTTCAGATGCTATTGCCCCATCTCTCCTACAAAGGCCTTAAAAGCCTAGAGGAAGGGTAACAAACACTGCCACTCCAGGGGGCTGGTACATCCAACACAGCTGGAGAAAAAGTAACAAAAACTTAAAAACTAAAACAACAACAACAACAAAATCCCTCTGATTCTGGGGAAGGGGCAGGAATATGTGCTGAGCCCAAAACTGCTGTTGTGGGGAGGGACAGAGACACTTGGTCATACCCTTCAAGACCCAGGGACACAGTACCTGCAGGAATCAGAACTGAGAATCACAACCAAGCACCTCACCTCTCTGTCCCCACCGCCCCGCTAACAAGCACTGACTAACGATTAACGATGGAATACTCCTGGGAGAGCTACAAGTGTATGGAGAGAGAAACTGACAGACAGCGGAGAAGACCCAAAATTGAAGATGGAGCAGACATTAGGGAAAACCCCTGGGCGAACAAGTCCGTATCCTAAACACAAGGTAAGATTTGAAGTGCCTGGTATACTTAAGGTCACCATAGCAACAAAAATCCCAAGGATCTAAACAAAGTAATAAAGACTGCAAGAAAGGGTAATCACGTAAGTATAAAAGCTTTTCTCCCATATATATATTTATATGTATTATATATTTATATTTATATTATATAAAAATATATAAATATATATAACATATAAATATATATTTATATAGAACTATATGTTATATATTTATATTAACATGTACATATGACTTATATATCATATATTTATAAATATATATATTATATATTTATATATTATATATTTATATATTATATATTATAAATATATATTATATAATAAATATATAATATCTATTATAATGTAATAAATATATAATATATAATAGATATTATATATTTATTATATTATATAAATACATATTATATATAAATATATAATAAATATATATAAATATATAATAAATATATATAATATAATATATAAATATATGTTTATATATTTATATATGTTTATATATTTATATATAAATATATGATATATAAATAAATATTATATAAATATATAATATAAATATATAATAGAGTAATATATAACATAAATATATAATGTGTTATATATTTATGTTATATATTACTCTATTATATATTTATAGATTATATACATATTTATATATATTATGTATATTTAAAGATAATTTTTTAAATTTTAAATAAGAACAATATGTTATGAAGTTTCTAATTTATAAAGAATTAAAATGTATGACAACACGGCCGGGTGTGGTGAGTCACACCTGTAATCGCACTTTGGGAGACCAAAGTGGAAGGATCACTTGAGGTCAGGATTTTGAGGGCAACTTGGGCAACATAGTGAGATCTTGTCTCTACAAAAAATTAGCCACACATGGTGTCACACACCCGTGGTCCCAGCTATTTGGGAGGCTGAAAATATTCTAAGTCGAAAATGCATTAAATTGACCTTACCTACCAAACATCATAGCATAGTATAACCTACCTTAAATGTGCTCGGAACACTTACGTTAGCCTACAGCTGGGCAAATCATCTAATACAAAACTTGTTTTATAATAAAGTGTTGAGTGCATCATGTAATATATTGAGTACTTTGCTAAAAATGAAAAACAGAATGGCTGTATCAGTTGTTTACCCCTGGGATTGAGTGGCTGACTGGAAGCTGAGGCTTGCTGCCACTGCCCAGAATCGTGAGAGAGTATCTGATCTCATAGTAGTAACTTGGGAAAAGAGAAAAATTCAAAGTATAGTTTCTACTGAATGCATACAGACTTCACAACATCGTAAAGTTGAAAAATCATAAGTTAAACCATCCTAAGTTGATACCATTTGTTCTCGAACCATACTATCAATTAGTTTAACCTAATTAACATTTATAGGTCCCTGAATCCAACAATGAAAGAATACACACATTCTTCTCAAATGCACACAGATATTTAACAAAACAGCCCACTATTATGAGTTAAATTGTGTCCCTCCAAAATTCATATGTAGAAGTCTTGATATGGTTTGACTGTGTCTCTACCCAAATCTCAACTTAAATTGTATCTCCCAGAATTCCCATGTGTTATGGGAGGGACCCAGGGGTAGGTAATTGAATCATGGGGGCCAGTCTTTCCCATGCTATTCTCGTGATAGTGAATAAGTCTCATGAGATCTGATGGGTTTATCAGGGGTTTCCGCTTTTGCTTCTTCCTCATTTTCTCTTGCCACCACCATGTAAGAAGTGCCTTTCGCCTCTCGCCATGATTCTGAGGCCTCCCCAGCCATGTGGAACTGTAAACCCAATTAAACCTCTTTTCCTTCCCAGTCTCAGGTATGTCTTTATCCGCAGTGTGAAAATGGACTAATACAGTAAACTGCTACCAGTAGAGTGGGATTTTGTGAAGATACCTGAAAATGTGGAACAACTTTGGAATCGGGTAACAGGCAGAGATTGAAACAGTTTGAAGGGCTCAGAAGAAGACAGGAAAATGTGGGAAAGTTTGGAACTTCCTAGAGACTTGTTGAATGGTTTTGCCCAAAATGCTGATAGCAATATGGACATTAAGATCCAGGCTGAGGTGGTCTCAGATGGAGACGAGGAACTTCTTGGGAACTGGAGCAAAGGTGCCTCTTGTTACGTTTTAGCAAAGAGACTGGCAGCATTTTGCCCCTACCCTAGAAACTTGTGGAACTTTGAACTTGTGAGATGATTTAGGGTATCTGGCGGAAAAAATTTCTAAGCAGCAAAACATTCAAGAGGTGATTTGGGTGCTGTTAAAGGCATTCAGTTTTATGACAGAAGCAGAGCATAAAAGTTATTTGCAGCCTCATTATGTGACAGAAAAGAAAAACCCATTTTCTGGGGAGAAATTCAAGCTGGCTGCAGAAATTTGTATAAGTAGCAAGAAGCCTAATGTGAATCCCCAAGACCATGGGGAAATGTCTCCAGGCCATGTCAGAGACCTTCACTGCAGCCTGTCCCATCACAGGCCTGGAGGCCCAGGAGGAAAAAGGGGTTTTGTGGGCCAGGCCCAGGGTCCCCGTGCTGTGCACAGCCTAGGGACTTGGTGCTCTGTGTCCCAGCTGCTCCAGCTATGGCCGAAAGGGGCCATTGTATAGCTTGGGCTGTGGCTTCAGAGGGTGGAAGCCCCAAGTCTTGGCAGCTTCCATGTGGTGTTGAGCCTGCGGGTGCACAGAAGTCAAAAATTAAGGTTTGGGAACCTCTGCCTAGATTTCAGAAGATGTATGGAAATGCCTGGATGCCCAGGCAAAAGTTTGCTGCAAAGGCGGGGCCCTCATGGAGAACCTCTTAGGGCAGTGTAGAAGGGAAATGTGGGATCAAAACCCCCACACAGAGTCCCTATCGGGGCACTGCCTAGTGCAGCTGTGAGAAGAGGGCCATCGTCCTCCAAACCCCAGAATGGTAGATCCACTGATAGCTTGCACTGTGCACCTGGAAAAGCTGCACTCAACACCAGTCCATGAAAGCAGCCTGGAGGGAGGCTGTACCTCCACAGGGGTGGAGCTGCCCAAGACCATGGAAACCTACCTTTTGCATCAGCGTGACCTGGATGTGAGACCTGGAGTCAAAGGAGATCATTTCGGAGCTTTAAAATTTGACCGTCTCACTGGATTTCAGACTTGCATGGGCCCTGTAACCCCTTTGCTTTGGCCAATTTCTCCCATTTGGAATGGCTTTATTTACCCAATACCTGTACCTCCACTGTATCTAGGAAGTAACTAGCTTGCTTTTGATTTCACAGGCTCATAGGCAGAAGGCCTTGTCTCAGATGAGACTTTGGACTGTGGACTTTTAGGTTAATGCTGAAATGAGTTAAGACTTTGGGGGACTGTTGGAAAGACATGATTGGTTTTGAAATGTGAGGACAGGAGATTTGGAGGGACCAGGGGCAGAATGATATGGTTTGGCTGTGTTCCCACCCAAATCTCAATTCGAATTGTATCTCCCAGAATCTCCACATATTGTTGGGGGAACACAGGGAGAGGTAATTTATTCATGGGGGCTGGTCTTTCCCGTGCTATTCTTATGATAGGGAATAAGTCTCATGAGATCTGATGGGTTTATCAGGGGTTTCCACTTTTGCTTCTTCCTCATTTTCTCTTGCCACCACCATGTAAAAAGTCCCTTTCGCCTCCCACCATGATTCTGAGGCCTCCCCAGCCATGTGGAATTGTACGTCCAATTAAACCTCTTTTTCTTCCCAGTCTCAGGTATGTCTTTATCAGCAGCATGAAAATGAACTAATACAAGTCTTAACCCCAAGTATCTCAGAATATGACTATATTTGGAGATAGGGTCTTTAAGAGGTAAAATGAGTTCAAAGAGTAGACACTAATCCTACATGACTAATGTCCTTATAAGAAGAGGAGATGAGGACAGACAGGCATGCACAGAGGGATGACCATGTGAGACAAAGGTGTCTACTAGCCAAGGAGAGAGGCCTTAGAAAGAACTAACCTGGGCCGGGCACAGTGGCTCATGCCTATAATCCCAGTACTTCGGGAGGCCAAGGTGGGTAGATTACCTGAGGTCAGGAGTTCGAGATCAACCTGGCCAACATGGTGAAACCCCCGTCTCTACTAAAAATACAAAAATTAGCCAGGTGCAGTGATGGGCACCTGTAATCCCAGCTACTCGGGAGGCTGAGGCAGGAGAATCGCTTGAGCCTGGGAGGTGGAAGTTGCAATGAGCCGAGATTGCACCACTGCACCCCAGCCTGGGTGACAGAAAGAGACTGTCTCAAAAAAAAAAAAAAAAAAGGAAAGAAATAACCAACCCAGCTGACACTTTGATGTCACATGTCTAGTCTCCAGAATTATAAGAAAGCAAATGTCTGTGGTTTAAGCTACCCAGTCTGTGGCACTTCATTACATCAGTTCTGGAAACTAATGTAACCAACCAGAGTCTTGGTCAAAAAACAAATCTCAATAAATTTATAAGAGCTAAATCCTATAATTATGTTTTCAACCACAGTGGAATTAAAAATCAATAAAAGAAAGATATCTAGAAAACTATGTGTTTGAAAATGAAATAATGCTATTTTAAATAACCATGAGTCAAGGAGATAGCAGAAGGCAATTAGGAAGTATTTCTAATTATGTGAAAATGAAAACATATTAAAACTTGTGGGATCCAGCTAAAGTAGTAATTAGAGGAAAGTTCATAACAGTAAACCTGTTTATTAGAGAGGAAGAAAGATTTTAAACCACTGGCCTCAACTTCCATCTTTCTTTTTCTTTTCTTTTTTTTTTTTTCAGGATAGAATCTCACTCTGTTGCCCAGGCTGTAGTGCAATGGCGCAATCTCAGGTCACTGCAACCTCCACCTCCCGGGTTCAAGCGATTCTCCTGCCTCAGCCTCCCAAGTAGCTGGGATTACAGGTGCCTACCACCACATCTGGCTAATTTTTGTATTTTTAGTACAGACGGGGTTTCACCATGTTGGCCAGGCTAATCTCAAGCTCCTGACCTCAGGTGACCCTCTCACCTCGGCCTCCTAAAGTGCTAGGATTATGCAGGCAACTTCCACCTTTAAAAACTGTTAAAAGAGGAGCAAATAAAACACAAGTTAAGTAGAAGGAAGAAAATAATAAAGATCAAGTAGAAATGAATAAAACAGAAAATATAAGAACAATGAAGGAACTCGATGAAATGAAATTTTGTTGTTTTTGAAAACATGAATAGAATTGATTAACCTCCAACCAGACTTATCAGGGAAAAAAGAGAGAAAACACAAATTATTAATATTATCAGGGAAATAAGAGAGAAAATACAAATTATTAACATTAGTAATAAAAGAAGTGACATCACTACCTATACTACAGATATTGTAAGACAAATAAGGGATTGTTATGAACAGCTTTATGCTAATAAATCCAACAACTTAGTTGAAAGAAAAAACTTATTTTTTCTCTTCTTTTTTTTTTTTTTAGAGACGGAGTCTCACTCTGTTGCCCAGGCTGGAATGCAGTGGCGCGATCTCAGCTCACTGCAAGCTCTGCCTCCCAGGTTCACATCATTCTCCTGCCTCAGCCTCCCAAGCAGCTGGGACTACAGGTCCCCACCACCATGTCCGGCTAATTTTTTTGCATTTTTTTAGTAGAGACGAGGTTTCACCATGTTAGCCAGGATGGTCTCGATCTCCTGACCTCGTGGTCCACCCGCTTCGGCCTCCCAAAGTGCTGGGATTACAGGCGTGAGTCACCACACCCTGCCTTCTTTTCTTTTTTTTAGACACAGGGTCTGGCTTTGTCACCCAGGCTAGAGTGCAGTGGCGTGATCGCAGCTCACTACAGTCTCGACCTCCCAGGCTCAAGCAATCCTTCTGCTTCAGCCTCCCAAGTAGCTGGGACTACAGGCATGTGCCACCATGCCCAGCTAATTTTTAAGAAATTTTAATAGTGATAGGGTCTCCCTGTGTTGTCCAGGCTGGACTTGAACTTCTGGCCTCAAGTGACCCTCCCACCTTGGCCTCCCAAAGTGCTTGGATTATAGGCATGAGCCACTGTACCAGCCAGAAAACAACTTTTTTTGAAAATAATAAACTGTGATAGTGTGATACAATAATATTTCTTTGGTCTCTGTCCCAGTTTCTAAGACACAGCTCCTAAAATCCTTATATATAAGAGTTCTAGGATAATCTTTTGTTTTAATATTTGGTCTTTGACCCTGGTTCCTGAAACAGAGTTCCTAAATCTCTTGGAATTTCCAGGGTAAGAGGCGTACCTTTTGTCCTAATGAGGATATTCTTGGTGGGACCCTGGATTGCCTCAGGATGGGAATTGGTTGCTAGGGGAACCAAACATGTAATTAGAGGGTTGGAACTTTCAGCCCCTCCCCACTACCTCCGGGGAGGGAAGAGGGGCTGAAGGTTAAGTAGATAACCAATGGCCAGTGATTTAATCAGTCATCCCTACATAAGGAAGCCCCATTAAAACCCAAAAGGACACGTTTAGAGAGCTTCTGGGTTGCTAAGCATGTGGAGGTACTGGGATGGTGACGATCCCGGGGGGGGCATGGAAGCGCCTTACCCCTTCTCTTATACCTTGCCCTGTGTGTCTCTTCCATCTGGCTGTTCATCTGTATTTTTTGTATTATCCTTCATAATAAACCAGCAAATGTAAGTAAGTGTTGCCCTGAGTTCTGTAAGCCTTCCTAGCAAATTAATAGAACCCAAGGAGGGTATAGTGGGAATCCCAATCTATAGCCAGTCAGTCAGAAGTATAGGTGACAACCTGCTACTTTCAATTGGTGTCTGAAGTGACAGGCAGTCTTGTGGGGTGGAGCCCTTAACTTGTGGGATCAAACTCTAACTCCAGGTAAATAGTGTCAGAATTGAATTGAATTATGGGATACCTAATTGGTGTTCACTATAGAACTGGTTGTTGGTGGAAAGAAATCCCACGCATCTTGGTGACCAGAAGACATATATTTTGTATTGAGTCTTGAGGGTAAGAGTGGGAGAAACAGTTTTCTTCCTAGCTCATACACCTAGCAAAGCTCACTCAAGGAGAAATGGATAACCTCAATAGCCCTATATCTATTAAATACATTGAATTTATACTTAAAATCTTCCCACAAAGAAACCCGCCCCCAACCCCCGAGACCTACACGTTTTCACAAAGGAATTTTATAAAACATTTAGGAAGTAATACAAATTTTGGCATATCCCTCTAAAAAAATTGAAGAGCGTGCAGCACACCAACATGGCACAAGTATACATATGTAACAAACCTGCACGTTATGCACATGTACCCTAGAACTTAAAGTATAATAATAATAAAAATAAATAAAATAAAATAAAATAAAATAAAATAAAATTGAAGAGTAAGAAGTACTTTCCAATTAATTCCTGAGGTCAGTATTACTTCCAGACAAAGCTGTTAAAAAAGAAGGAACATGACAGATGAATGTCAGTCACAAGCACATATACAAAAATTCATAACACAATTTTACAAAAACAGTCCAGCAATATATAAAAATGACCCTAAATCATGAATGAGTGGTATTCTCCCTGAAATGCAGGTTGATTTCATATTTAAAAATTAATACGAGTCACAAGATTAACAGATCAAAATGAAAAACCATGTAATCATCCCAATATATACAGAAAAAAGTTAAATAAAATCTAACATCCCTTTCTTGAAAAATTCTCAGAAATTTAGGAATAGGAGGAACATTATCAACCTGATAAATAGCATCTATGAAATACCTAGTGCTAACATCACACTTAATAGCCAAAGTATGCTTTCCTCCTCAAATCAGGAACAAAACACATTTCTCCTCTCATGGCTGCTATTTCTCCTCTCATGGCTGCTATTTCACAATGTCCTGGAGGTTCAAGCCTCAACAGAAGGCTTTTCGACAAGAAAAGAAATAAGAACGTCCAAATTGGAAAGTAAAGAGTAAAACTGTCTTTATTCATAGATATAATAGACTATATAGAAAATCCAGTGGAGTTTACCAGGAAAAATGACTAGAACTAAAAAGTGAGTTTAGCAAGATTGCAGGATATGAGATTAGCATGCAAAAATAAATTGTATGTATACATATACAGTCATGTATCACATAACCATATTTCAGTCAATGACTGACCACATGTATAATGGTGGTTTGATAAGATTATAATGGGGCTGAAAAATTTCTATCACCTACTGATGTTGTAGCCGTCATGATGTCAAAGTGGAGAGGGCATCACTTGTGGTGAGAAACTAAGATTGTACTGCCAGTCGTATAAAAGTGTAGCACATACAATCATATACAGTACATAATACTTGATAAACAACGATGTTACTGGTGTCTATATTTACTATATTATGTTTTGTCATTACTTTGAGTGTATTCCTTCTACTTACAAAAAAAAATTAACTGTAAAACAGTCTCAGGCAGGTCCTTCAGGAGATATACCAGAAGAAAGCATTTTTATCACAGGAGATGACCGCTCTGTGGATGTTACTGCCCTTGAAGACCTTCCACTGGGACAAGATGTAGAGGTGGAAGACAGTGATATTGACAGTCCTGACCCTGTGTAGGCTTAGGCGGGTGTGTGTGTCTTCATTTTTAACAACAAAAAAAACTGTGGCCGGGCGTGGTGGCTCATGCCTGTAATCCCAGCTCTTTGGGAGGCCGAGGCAGGTGGATCACGAGATCAAGAGATCGAGACCATCCTGGCCAACATGGTGAACCCCCGTCTCTACTAAAAATACAAAAACTAGGTGGGCGTGGTGGCATGTGCCTGAAGTCCCAGCTACTCAGGGGGCTGAGGCAGGAGAATCCCTTGAACCCAGGAAGCAGATGTTGCAGTGAGCCGAGATGGTGCCACTGTACACCAGCCTGGCGACAGAGCGAGACTCCATCTCAAAAAAAAAAAAAAAAAAGTTGTAAAAGTTTAAAAAAATTGTTAAAATGGAAAAAAACTTACAGAATAAGGATATAGAGAAAGAAAATGTTGTTATACAGCCATACAATGTGCTTGTCTTTTAAGCTGTGTTGTTATAAAAGAATCAAAAAGTTTTTTAAAAATTAAAAAGTTTATAAAGTCAAAAATTATAGTAAGTGGAGGTTAATTCATTATTGAAGGAAGGAAAATTTTTAAAGTAAATGTAGTGTAGCCTAAGTGTACAGTATTTATAAATCCTGTAGTAGTGTACAATAGTGTCCTAGGCCTTTATATTCACTCGCCACTCACTGACTCACCCACAGCAACTTCCAGCCCTGCAAGCTCCATTCATGGTACGTGCCCTTTATTAAGTGTGCCACTTTCTATCTTTTACACTGTATTTTTACTGAAACTTTTCTATGTTTAGACCTGTTTAGATATACAAAGACTATTATCTTCCAATTACCTGTAGCATTCAGTACAGTACCATGTTGTACAGATTTGTAGCCAGCAGTGATAGGCCTTCCCATATACCCTAGGTGTGTAGCAGGCGATGTCATCTAAGTTTGTTTGTTCACGCAACAATGAACTCACTAAATGACACATTTCTCAGAACATATTCCTGTCGTTAAACTACCTATGACTGTACTAGTACTGCAAAATCAGAAATTTAAAACAATTTTAATGCCACTTATAATAGCATCAAAAATATGAAATACTTAGGGCCAAACTTGAAACAATATTTGAGAAATCTGGGAAAAAAATACAGAAGACCTAAAAAAATGGAGAGATATACCATGTTTATAATCAGAAGACTCAATATTGTTGCAATGTCAAATCTTCTTGAATTTACCTACAGATTTAATGCAATCCTAATAAAAATCTCAGTTGGATTTTTGGTAGAAATTAGTAAAACGATTCTAAAATTAATACGGAAATGCAGAGAACTTAGAATAGTGAAAACAATGTTGAAGAAGAAGAAGATTGGAGAGCAAACCACCACGAAGTCATCTCCTTCACTATCCCATTCCTCATCTAGTGTGGCTCTGAGTAGTAAATAATTGATCAGTCACTCTCTAGATATTGTTGTATATTAATAAATTTCTCTCAACTAGGCAGTAAGCAACTTAAAAGCATATATTATATTCTAGTTGTGAACACCTCTTCAGTTACAACGGCATAGTGCTGAAAATCCTACACTCTCAAGGCAGATAGGATTTATGGCCCAGTTTCTGTATTTATTATCTAAGGGACTCTGGGCAACTCCCTTCTCTGTGCTTAGTTTCTCCATCTGCGAAATGGGGCAGCAGTAATAACAACCGTGTCCACACGGAGTGGCTACCGCACTTAAATGGAATAAGAAGAGTGCCTGGCACACAGTCTATACCCACTTACTGTCTTTTGAATAAACGGTCTCAAAGATCAGAAAGCAGGTAGTCGCTGAAATTAGGTTGACTGGCACAAGTTAACCCTCACCTTTCACCATAAAAATTCCATTCTGAAACGCACTGCAAGCTTTGGTTAAGTGTACTTGATTAGAGTGTTTGGAGCAACATAGTAAGATAAAATAGTTGTAGCCAAAGTTATTTTTCAGAAAATAATTTGAGGCTAGGCTGAAAGCCCTCAATCCAGTGATAAGGAGGGTCTCCTAATATATTGCTTAAATGTGTATTCCCCACTGGGACTCAAGCCCTGTCAAAACATCGTTGTTTTGACAGACAATACAATTAATAGAGGAGGGAGATAAGACATTAAAAGGTTGCCTGTCAGCGATGTTGAGCCGTGGGCCCTGGCTCACGCCTTAATCCCAATGGTTGGCTAACGCGGGAGAATCGTTTGAGGCCAGGAACTCGAGACCAGCCTGAGCAACACAGCAAGACCTCCTCTCTACATAAGCTTAATAAAATAAAATAATAAAAATAAAATAAAATAAAATAAAATAGCTGGGCGTGGTGGCACGTGCCTTTGGTCCCAGCTACTCAGGAGGCTGAGGTGGGAGACTCGCTTGAGGCCAGGAGGTGGAAGTTGCAGGGAGCCGAGATCACGCCACTGCACTCCAGCCTGGGTGATAGAGCGAGACCCTGACTCACAAAAAAAAAAAAAAAAGATATTGCGTGTTTTTTGTTCCAGGAATTTCTGGTCTGTAAAACCACCTGAGGCCAGGCACAGTGGCTAATGCCTGTAATCCCAGCTCTTTGGGAAGCCGAGGCGGGCGGATCACCTGGCGTCAGGAGTTTGAGACCAGCTTGGCCAACACGGTGAAACCCCATCTCTACTAAAAATACAAAAAATTAGCCGGGCCTGGTGGCACATGCCTGTAATCCCAGCTACTGCGGAGGCTGAGGCAGGAGAATCGCTTGAACCCGGGAGGCGGAGGTTGCGGTGAACCGAGATCGCGCCACTGCACTCTCTGGGCGACAGAGCGAGACTTCATCTCAAAAAGAAAAGAAAAAGAAAAGAGGAGACCCAGGGTATGAGCGCAGGAGGCCGGCGCTGCCGGGACCACGCGCGTGCGGTAAAGGGTCCCAGAGGCCCGGCCTCGGCCGCCGCGCCGCGTCCCCGCCCCTCCCGGCTCCGTAAGGGGAGGAGGGGGCCGGCGGAGTTTCCCTCCACGCCCAGCGGCCCTGGGCGGGCTTTTCGGCGGCTTCTCATAAACAGGTGGCTTCGTCTCTCCGGCACAGGTAGGTTTCTCCGGCACCGGTTAGGGGCCTGCCCGGACCTCGCCGCGCACTGCAGAGCCTCGCCCAGCCCCCACCATGCCCCGGCAGCTCAGCGCGGCGGCCGTGCTCTTCGCTTCCCTGGCCGGTGAGTGGCGCGCAGGGCTTCCCGCGGTGGCCCTGCCGTGTCGGTCCCCTGTCATCTAAACGCACTCTGGAGTCCCGCGCGCCACAGGACGGGCTGCGGGTAGGGAGGTGTGGCGCGTCCAAGGGCTTCCCGGCTGGAACTTGTTTTCCGTGAGTTACTCAGAGCAGGTGTCATCCCCAAAGACAGTAACGCTGTCCCTCGCTTCCAAAAGGGTTCTGGGCACCTTCTCTGGGAGAGTTTGTAGAGGTCACTTGGATTTAAGAGATGGAGACCTGAGCCAGGGCTTAGGAATGGGAGTCTTGGCTTTGTTATCCGGGAAAAGCGCTCATGTCTTGCTCTTCCTTGCATCAGATGTGGTCTGACAGATTGTGCCATTTCAGAAAGGTGTAGGACAGAGTGTCCAAGACTTTTTTTTTTTTTTTTTTTTTAATGATCATTGTACTTCCCATCCCAGATGCCGTCTGGGACGCCGAGTTTATGATTATTTTATGTTCCGACCCTCCACTTTCTCCAAAGCTTTTCCCCCTAGACATTGAGTCCTCTTGGGTGCTGTAGTGCTGTTCCTGTGATGAAGTTTACTGGTTAATCGAACGTCATGAGAGCACTGCCTCCGTCCCCACCGCCCGGCTAGTATGCTCAAGCAGGGGGCACGGTGGCCTTTGCTTGTGACATGAATGCTAGGAATGTTAGGAAAGCAGTGGGAAGGGTCGTGCCAGCTGCCCTCACCTAGGCAGTTCTCCCTGTGCCACGCTTTCAGACTTACAGTTACAGGTTCTTTTAGGGGACAGGAGAGGAAATCATCATTATGCTTCTCAGGGCAAGCTATTAAAAAAGCAAAACAATCTCAGCCTACCGGTAACCCACAGTGACCTGTATGTGAGCGCTCCTTGAATGGATGGATAGACTCAGAAACACAATGATATTGACAGGCCGGCGGCGGTGGCTCACGCCTGCAATCCCAGCACTTTGGGAGGCCGAGGCTGGTGGATCACTTGAGGTCAAGATTTCGAGACTAGCCTGGCCAACGGTGAAACCCCGCCTCTACTAAAAATACAAAAATTAGCCGGGCATGGTGGTGTGCACCTGTAATCCCAGGTACTCGGGAGGCTGAGGCAGGAAAATTGCTTGAACCCAAGAGGCGGAGGTTGCAGTGAACCAAGATGGTACCACTCCACTCCAACCTAGGTAACAGAGTGAGACTCTGTCTCAAAAATAAATAAATAAAGACACAGTGAGTATTGACGAATTCAAGGGCAAGTGGAGAGAAAATGCCCACATTACCTATTCCTTTCTGAGCTACAAATTCTCAGAGGTAAGCTAGGTGAAGGATGCATGAGAGGTTTCTTCCTCAGAAGTGGAGTGTTGCATGGCCTTTGAGGGGTGGCACGGAGCTGGATTCAAACCCTTGCCCTGACCCTTACCAGCAGGGAGGCCTTGTTCACATCACCCAACCTTTCGGGTGCTCAGTTTCGTCACTAAAAAAATGGGGAGAATAATATCCTCTGCCAGAAGTACTGGGGAAACAAATGAGGTAGCGCCTGGAAAGCAATTACTGCAGTGATTTTGTTCAGTGATGTTAATCCGTATCTCCTGTTTGTCTCTCCAGTCCCTTTCCCATTCACCTCACAACCTGACCGTGAGCCCCTTCTTCACTCAGTACAGGGCTCATCAGCACATGGTAATAACAATGATGGCCATGGCTTCCTGGCACTTTCTGCATGCCAGGCACTGTTCTCAGTGCTTTAATCCACAAAACAGCTTTGTAAGTACTTTTATCATCTGCATTTTACTTGTGAGGAAATAGAAGCACAAAGAGGTTAAATAGCTTGCCCATGATCACATAGCTAGCTGGTGACAGAGTCAAGCTTTGAACCAGAGCCTGTGCCCATAGCAGCTAACCTATATGCTTTATTCATACATCTACTTACCTATAACTTATTTAGTCTCATAAGAACCCTGAAAAGTAGATGCTATTCTTATCCCTATTTTACGATGAGGGTACTGAGGCAGAGGCAGGTTAAGGAATTGTTCATGGTATCCCATTTAGTGAGTAGCATTCCTGAGACTGGCATTCAAGACATCTGGTTTTGGCTGGGCGCAGTGATTCACACCTGTAATCCTAGCACTTTGCGATCCTGAGGTGGAAGGTCGCTTGAGGCCAGGAGTTTGAGACCAGCCTGGACAACATAGTGGACTGTGTCTCAAACAAAACAAAACAAAAACGAAGTCTGGCCTTGGGGTTCAGGCTCTACACTACTGTACTACATGGCCTTGCATGCATAGGCTCAAGAAATCCTTGTTGAATTGGAAATGAGCAAAAATCATCAGAAAGTTTTGCTAGGAGAGACAGAGCTTTTGGGTAAACTCTCTGAGTAATCTTTATCCAGTCAACATGCTTCCCTGATCTCAAATTTTCCCTCCAGAAAATGGGGGATTTAAGTTCATATTAGTTAAGTTTAGGTTCAGTTACACGTAAGAGACAAGCCAAAATAACAGTAGATTAAACAAAATAGTTGCTTGTTATTCTTTCATGTGAAAATATGTCCAGAGAAATTCAGGTCAGTTCTAGTGTGGGGGTGCTTCACTGGGGATCTGTCATTAGGATCCGACATATAGGTATGTGACTTCTACCCTCAAGGCCTCCTCATGGTTCCACATGTCGGCTGGAGCTTCAGCCATCACATACAAGTTGCAGGTTGGTCAAAGGGGGAAAAACAGAAGGGCTGTAGAAAGGCAGGCCACACAGGTGATTGAGCTGCCTTCACCCAGCCTTCCCAGAAGGTCCACATGATCTTGATACTTCTCTTCTTTCACTAAAACTCAGTCATATGCTCCCACCCAGCTAGAAAGGAGGCTTAGACACAGAGCTCTTTATTCCAGGCAACAAGTGCTCAGCTGAAACTTGAGGTTCTGTTAGAAAGGAGAGACTGGATTTTGGAACAGTCAGCCAGCAGTCTGTCACAGGGCTAGTGCCCCTTCTGCTCTAGGGTTTCCTTGATTCTCACTGCTGCACCCTGCTGGAGCCACTTCTGCTGCCCCTAGAGGTGCCAGAAAAGGTGCTGGGGACTAAACTATGATTCCCTGAACCTGGACATGGCCGTGGGGCTCCAATGACTCCCTGACTGTGCTCCTCAGAGCTCTGCAGACAGAGTGTAGTCTCCAAGTCCTGCCAGGCCTGCTCCCTGCTGGTCTCCCCTCCTCACCCCTCCCTTCCCATACCATCCCTGTGTTCTGGTCACGTTCTCCAGACATACAAGACTTCTGAAGCCTCTATGCCTTTACACATCCTCTTCCTCCTGTCTGGAAACCATCTCCTCCCTTGTCTGCCTGAAGAATGTATCCTTGTTTTGGATTCCCACCCTACCCACACTCTCATAGTATCTGAGGATTTGATAAAGACACTTGTCAGTCGGGCACAGTGGCCCATACCTGTAATCCCAGCACTTTGGGAGTCTGAGGTAGGCGGATCACTTAATCCTAGGAGTTTGAAACCAGCCTGGGCAACATGGTGAGACCCTGTACAAAAAATGCAAAAATTAGCTTGGCATGGTGGCACATGCCTGTAGTCCCAGCTACTAGGGAGGCTGAGGTGGGAGGATCGCTTGAACCTAGGAAACTGAGGCTACAGTGAGCCCTGAGCATGCCATTGCACTCTAACCTGGGTGACAGAGTGAGACCCAGTCTCAAGGAGAAAATAAAAACAAAAACAAAAACAAAAAACAAGTCACACTGAGGAGTATGGTCTACTCATGTGTCTGCCTCACAGTGCCCCTGAGAACAAAGACCTACCCCCGGTGTCTGGTGTGGCCTGCCTGAGAGGAGACCCCTACATACTGTTGAGTGGTGCGGCAGGGAAACCAACCAAATGCTGTCTGGGAGGGGACTGACTGTCAGGAAAATACCTAGAAAAGATCTCTTGTGAAATCATTGACTTTCCCAGGGGACTGGGCAATGACTCATCTCACACCCACTGGTTGTAGGGGAACCAAAACCTTCTAACACCTCTTCATGCGAATTTCCATCTAGTGGAGTCCAAGCAATGGATCAAGGGCCTGGGGTGCTTGTTTGCGAAGTCTCCTGAATTCTGGAGAGGAGAGGCTGGGGTGGCGGTGGGCAGATGAGTGTGTGAACACCAGAGCTATGTTCTGTGAATAGAGGGAGGGTCAAGACAAAGTCTGGTCTATACCTGCCCTTGCTTCTGCCCACTGCCCTCTTTTATTTATTTATTTATTTTTATTTTTATTTTTTTGAGATGGAGTCTCGCTCTGTCGCCCAGGCTGGAGTGCAGTGGTGTGATCTTGACTCACTACAAGCTCCGCCTCCCGGGTTCATGCCATTCTCCTGCCTCAGCCTCTGGAGTAGCTGGGACTACAGGCGCCTGCCACCACGCCTGGCTAGTTTTTGTATTTTTTTTTTTTTTTTTTTTTAGTACAGACCGGGTTTTAACATGTTAGCCAGGATGGTCTCGATCTCCTGACCTCGTGATCTGCCCGCCTCGGCCTCCCAAAGTGCTGGGATTACAGGTGTGAGCCATCGTGCCCATCCCCCACTGCCCTCTTTCTAGGCCTCAGACAAACCTGTGACCTTGACTAAACCTCTACAGGGCCAAACATCCCATTTAAAACCTGTGACCCAGTTTTTACAGAAATGAGTCATATATGTGTGGTCATATACATAGACCATGTGTGTGGTCATATACATTATAAAGTAGCTCATATGGTCTTTCTGAGCTACTTTACAATGCAGAGCATACCTACCCCAGTCGAATCACCTGCCTATCCTTTATGCACCACACTCCTACAGGGAGAGGAGGAG
The DNA here is from genome assembly GCF_043159975.1 of Macaca nemestrina. Taxonomy (NCBI): domain Eukaryota; kingdom Metazoa; phylum Chordata; class Mammalia; order Primates; family Cercopithecidae; genus Macaca; species Macaca nemestrina. Next base: position 96,167,557 of record NC_092126.1, on the reverse strand, counting down.
CAGTGAGAGGGCCAGAAGAGGGAAGGAGAAGGGGTGAGAACTATACTTCTCTGACAGGTTTAATCTGTAACATCCATAAACTTGGCACTTTTGGTTGAGCCATCTGCTAGCCCACCCTTCTGTCCACCACCCAGAGACACACCTACACCTACACACTGTATCAAGACATCTCAACAGGCTTCCTACATAGCAAGCACACCTTGACCAAGTACCATATATCTTCTTGGCTTGTTTAGGATGCTGTTCATTTGTGAACAACTAAGTCCTTTTTTTTATTTATTTGCGTTCATTCATTACCACTGAGAGAAGAGTTCTAGTTGCATCTTGAGGAAGGCTTTTTTTTTTTTTTTTTAAGGGTGCATTACTCAGTTTAGGAAATTGTACTCAGTTGAGAAGATTCTCTTTAGCTTATAGACACCAGCCATACACAGTAGGATTTTAGCAAGGATATAATCACTTTCCCAAGAGAATGACTGGCAAGTGGTTTCTAGTCTCCTGGAGGTCTCTGTAGCAATCTTTACTCTTCACCACAAGATATTCCTGGAAACCACATTTGAGAGTGAATTCTCTTTCTCCATCATAATAGTATGAATCTAATGGGGCTCTCACTGGTGTTTGACCAGAGAACCAGCAATGTGGGTTTTACCCAAACGAATTGCTAAAATAAATCTTCAACAACACTCAATCTCCATTATAATCTCGAAGTGAAAAATCTTTCTCCAAGTTCCATGACATGGGCATAAAAGTTCTACGTGTAGGGATTTTACAAAAGTTTGTAGGTAAACCTGTACCCCATCAAACCTACAACTCTCGAGTATCATGCATATAACTTATCCAAATGGATATTTTAGATTTAAAAAAAAAAAGACTCTTAAAGAATGATCTCAAATAACTTCATGTCATTAATAATCGTCGATCTTTTTATAAGGTTATAAAGACAATTTGAACTGATGCTTTTGTCTTTCCTATTTTGCAAACCAGTTGTACAGAAATAATTCATGGGTCTTACTACTGGACTTAAAGTTAGAACTTTTCTTCTGGAAAATAATCCCCTTTTCAGCACATGAAATTTTGAAACTCTCACCAAGGATCATCATTATGAAGTTTTCATGAATTGGGGTCACTGGAGGGCGCCCTCCTGTTCCTCTCTCCTCTGCTTTTGTGTCTTCTCTCACCATTCTTCCCAGCGACACCCCACCTCCACCACCCCTCAAACCCAAGGGCAAGCTTTGATTCAGATGTACCAGTGTTCAAGTCTCTGCCTCAACTTCGATCAGTTGTGTCATTATGGTCAAATGGCTGAAATTTTCCAAGCCTGAGTTTCCTCATTTGAAAGATGGATAAAGTAGTACCCACCAAAGGGTTTTTGAGAGAAGTTGGTAAAAGATGGCCCTTGACCTAAGGCCTTCTATGTAGTAAATGTCCAGTAACCTGGAATTTTTATTGTTATTAATATGAGAAAAGTAACCTCTTAGAAGTGTATTGAATGGAGGAGGGAGATAGAAAAGGCATATATGAATTATTTTTATTGGGTATGAACTTTAGGACTTTGTAAATACTAGCATAGCAAGATCTCCTTTCCCTTTCTGCATGTTCTCCCAAGTCTCAGCCCAGCACAGGACAGCTCCAGCTGTCCTGAGAGTCTGTGGGTAAACACAGAGAAACCACAAAATTGAAGGGACACAGGCATCTCTCATGTGCCTGACACAGACTCCTAAAGACATCATCCGTTTGTTGTTGTTGTTGTTTTGGAGGCGGAGTTTTGCTCTTATTGCCCAGGCTGGAGTGCAATGGTGTGTTCTCAACACACTGCAACCTCAGCCTCCCGCGTTCAAGTGATTCTCCTGCCTGGGCCTCCCAAGTAGCTGCAATTACAGGCACTGTGTCACCACACCCAGCTAATTTTTGTATTTTTAGTAGAGACGGGATTTCACCATGTTGGCCAGGCTGGTCTTGAACTCCTGACCTCAGGTCATCCGCCCACCTTGGCCTCCCAAAGTGTTGGGATTACAGGTGTGAGCCACCGTGCCCGGCCCATCATCTGTGTTTTGTCCACTTTTCTGGATCCCTATGTGCCTGGAAGGAGACAAGGATAGACCTATTCTAGTTGGAAAAGAACCAGAGGCCCTCTGCCCTTAAGGATGACCTCTGGAGAGAACCTGTGACAACAGGAGACACCGTCTGTGTGCTTAATGGTCCATGAAGAGTTTTACTTAAACCAACTCATTTGAGCCTTACAATAATCCTAAAAGGCCTACAATGCTATTGTCCTCATTAACACATTCAGTCAGTTTTTCATTCGACCTATATTTACTGAACACTGTCTATGCGCAGGCACTGCTGGTGAAAACGGTGCACACAGTTCCCACCTTCGGGGGGCTGTTAATCTACTGGGAAAGATCCACAACCAACAAACCAAAAGCAAACATTTAATCAGGAAAATATTTGGCTAGTACATACTGGCCAGGCTGATTGTTAAATATTTGAATACCGTCCCCATACATAATTACAAGTTGTAATTAACGCAGTGAAAGCAATGAATTTAACACTGCAGTGGAGAAGCATGGATATGGGGAACTATTTTATATAAGGAGGACAAGGAAGATGCTCTGAGGAGCTGCCATGAAAGCCAGAACACGAAGGACAGCCCACCTGAAATATCAGAGCAGTTATGAATTCTCTTCCTTGGTTGAGAAAGGCTGGGCCACTCCAAAAGTTACGTAAGAAAATGACAGGAATTTGTCTATATTGAGAAAACAACAAAGAACAAGATAAACAATGGAAAGGACTATATTGTGAAGAGATGAGTCTCCTGTCATTGGGAACAGTTAAGTCTAGATTGGATGAACACATGGCAAAGATCTGTAGGTGTAACTCAGACATCAGATTAGGGTTCGGGACTGGGCACGGTGGCTCACGCTTGTAATCCCAGCACTTTGAAAGGTTGAGGCAGGTGGATCATGAGATCAGGAGCTCGAGACCAGCCCGGACAACATGGTGAAACCCTGTCTCTACTAAAAACGCACAAATTAGCCGGGCATGGTAGCGGGTGCCTGTAATCCCAGCTGCTCAATAGGCTGAGGCTGGAGAATCGCTTGAACTTGGGAGGTGGAGATTGCAGTGAGCTCAGATTGCACCACTGCAACTCCAGCCTGGGTAACAGAGCAAGACTCTGTCTCAAAAAAAAAAAAAAAAAAAAAAAAAAGACTGGGGTTTGGACTAGATGACCTTTAAGACCCCTTTCAAACCTGGGATTATGTGATTCTGTGAAAACTGTATAACTCTGTAAAGCTTTGTTGCCATCATTCATGCTGCCCCAGCTCTATCAGGTCATATAGCAGCTGTTCACCCAGGAACACTTTTTAATGTCAGCTGTTCGGATTCACATTTGAAGGTGGAGAATGAAGAGGCATTGACACTTAGATATCTAGCTAAGCACGATCGCTTTGGTGTGTATTAGTACCACACCGCACACAGGCAAAGGGGCTGGGTGCTGTGGAACTGTCATAACCCTGTAAAAGACATGGATACAACCAGAACATTACATTTGTGGCCTAGGGGTAGAATCTTTGATGATGTTTGCTTCATTGTTATACCCTTGTAAATTTCCTCCCAATATAAAAATTTGCATGTTAGGTTTTTTATGAACAAACATCAAGATGGGGATGGGAGAGGGACCTTGTAAGCAATTGGTTAGTGTTTTTAACACGTTTGTTTCCTAATTTTCAGTAATTTTGCACGATGGCAGTCAAATGAGAGCAAAAGCATTTCCAAAAACCAGAGATTATTCTCAACCTACTGCAGCAGCAACAGGACAGGACATAGCAAAACCTGTCCAGCAACCAGCTAACCAAGCACCTCACCAAACTTTAGCAGCAAGATTAATGGATGGTCACATCACCTTTCAAACAGCGGCTACAATAAAAACTCCAACAACTACTCCAGTAACTACAAAAAACACTCCAACCACCAGCCCAATTATCTACACCCTGGTCACAACCCAGGCCACATCCAACAACTCACACACAGCTCCTCCACTTACTAAAGTTACAGTCGGCCCCAGCTTAGCCCCTTATTCACTGCCACCCACCATCACACCACCAGCTCATACAACTGGAACCAGTTCATCAACCGTCAACCACACAACTGGGAATGCCACTCAACCCAGTAACCAGACCACCCTTCCAGCAACTTTATCCATAGCACCACACAAAAGCACAACTGGTCAGAAGCCCGTTCAACCCACCCATGCCCCAGGAACAACGGCAGCTGCCCACAATACCACCCGAACAGCCGCACCTGCCTCCACGGTTCCTGGGTCCACCCTTGCACCTCAGCCATCTTCAATCAAGACTGGAATTTATCAAGTTCTAAATGGAAGCAGACTCTGTATAAAAGCAGAGATGGGGATACAGCTGATTGTTCAAGACAAGGAATCGGTAAGTTGGGGCCACAGGACTATAACACTATCTTCAAAGAGTCTGAGTGGAGGTTGGCTTGCTGGGAATGATCATTCCCTACATCCCGTATCTTTACTTTAAATGAAACCAATAGCTGTGAGCTCATCTCTCTCCAAGGTGCTCCCTTAAAAGGTGATTATGTTTGAGGATACACATGAAAATAGAAACTAATAGCAACTGTTTGGAGAGAGGAAGGCAAACAAAAATTTAAATATTCACACCCCTCACTTTTAGCAAACATGGGCAGAGTGTCGTGGAATGTTCAGTGCTGATCTCAGCCCCTCCCTGCCACTCCAGAAGACTTACAAGCCTTATATCCTTTCCTGTGAGATGAGAGATTAAGACAGATGGTCTCTATGGTTCTAGACAGTTGTGACATTAATATGGAAATCCATATTAACGAGAAAACTGAGGGAGAGGGGTTGTGATTACTTGATGTACTAAAGGAATTACTAAAACAATATTTTCTCTTTCTTTGTTTTTTTTTGTTGTTGTTTGTTTGTTTTTGTTTTTTTTTTTTTTAGACAGAGTATCGCTCTGTTGCTCAGGCTGGAGTGTAGTGGCATAATCTTGGCTCACTGCAATCTCTGCCTCCCTGGTTCAAGGGATATTCCTGCCTCAGCCTCCCGAGTAGCTGGGATGACAGGTGCCTGCCATCGCACCTGGCTAATTTTTGTATTTTTAGTAGAGACGGGGTTTCACTATGTTGGCCAGGCTGGTCTCGAGCTCCTGACCTTGTGATCCACCCGCCTCGGCCTCCCAAAGTGCTGGGATTACAGGCATGAGCCACTGTGCCCAGCCATCAATATTTTCTTTTTCTGCAAACTTCAATGATTTCAAATAAAACTTCTACATCCAGGTTGCCATTTGTGACAGAGGTACCTTACAGAGCAAACCCTTCCCTCTAGTATCATTTAACATGTTTAACTTAACATAAATTCCACGCAGCTTATCAGGAATATACCTGCCATCAATTATTTACAAAGGAACTCCTCTGTGAGAGAACTCCTCTTTAAGAAAGCTTTTGAACATAACAGTTTGGAAACGAGAGATGCCGTCTGGGGACTTTGCAGTTCTCCAGTGAATCCTCAGCCTTAAGTTTCAGGCTCACAAACTAGCCTATGCCTCTGGTTCCTTAGCTAGAGTTTTCTTCCACATCTCATTTAGCTGATCTGTCTTACTTGGTTTAGGTTTTTTCACCTCGGAGATACTTCAACCTCGACCCCAACGCAACCCAAGCCTCTGGAAACTGTGGCACCCGAAACTCCAACCTTCTGTTGAATTTTCAGGGAGGATTTGTGAATCTCACATTTACCAAGGTGAGGCCTAAGCTCCTTTGCACAAACCGCATCTGGTACAGCTTTCCCTCTCCCTCATCCTGGGGCCCGGTGGTGCAACCTCACACTTCAGTTTGAGATCTTTGCTGATAAGAATGAGGGGTTTGGGGATGGAGAGGAGGAAGTGTCAACATCTTATGTTTGTCTTCTTCCCCCTTCAGCCTCCTTCTGTGCAGCCCAAAAAGGGCTTCAGGGCCTCTTGGGGAGACTTGACCTCTGGGGAATCTAACCACCCCTGCCCTTTGCAAACCAGCCAAAGGAGGAAGTTGTACAGATGAGGAAACCTATAGAAATTCCCAGTGGACACCAGAGGAACAGGATTATTCAGAGGAACAGGATTATTTTAAAACCAAAATCAAATGTCAGAACAGGTTCTTTCCAACCACAGCAGGCAAAATTCAGGGCCTGAGCAGGCACTGGGTTTCCCAAACCATACCCTGGAAGGGGCAGACGGAAGTAATGTGGACAGAGCAGTCACAGATCGAGGTCAGAGAGTCTCACTGTGGATTTGGCTCTGTCCCTTGCTCTCCTGGTGACTTTGGACAGGCAACTTAACCTGTCTGGGCTTTATCATTTGAAAAATGGAAGAAAGGACTTAGAGATGGCCTCTGTAAAGAGCATGCCCCAGCCAGACGCGGTGGCTCACACCTGTAATCCCAGAACTTTGGGAGGCCAAGGCAGGCAGATCACCTGAGGTCGGGAGTTCGAGACCAGCCTGGCCAACGCGGTGAAACCCCCATCTCTACTAAAATACAAAAATTAGCCAGCCGTGGTGGTGTGTGCCTGTAATTCCAGCTGCTTAGGAGGCTGAGGCAGGAGAATCACTTGAACCTGGGAGGTGGAGGTTGCAGTGAGTCGAGATTGCGCCATTGCACTCCAGCCTGGGCAACAGGAGCAAAACTCTGTCTCAATTAAAAAAAAAAAAAAAAAAAAGCATGCCCCATGCATGGGAAGTGGCAGATGCTCAAGAGCCGGCAGCTGCAATTGCAGTGACTGAAACGGGCAAATGTCTCGCAGACCAGAAGGGGCTGGTCAGCCCACTCCCCAGGGAGAGACTTGCCCCCTCTTGCCCCAGAGTGTCCTTCAAGTTCTCCCATTGCCCCAGTAAGAGCTGGCAGGAGGCACTGAGAGGCCCCTTGCAGCTGGGATTAGCTGCATGATCTCAGGGGAGTTGGGGCTTGTTTCCCAACCTGTAAAACGGAAATAATCACATGTACCTAGTAAGACCCTTGGGAATATTAGGAATGGGGTATGTAAACCGTCTAGCACAGTAGATAACAGTGTTCAGTGAAGGGTGGTTATGATTGTTGTCATTATTAACTTGGTCTCAAAGGCTTTATTCTCCTGGAGCGTACTAAGGTAGAGTTGCACTTGAGAAGTCAGTGGTTTCCTTTTGCGACCAAGTGGGAAAGACAGTCCTTCATACCTAACTCCTCACAGCAAATGGGGAAGACATTCAGGGTAGAATAACTGCTCTATCCCTGGAAAATTGAAGTTAAACTATAGAGATGACAATAATTTCTTTAAAAGTCCCTGGGCTGGATACAGTGGCTCAAGAATCACTCGAGGCCAGGAATTTGAGACCAGCCTGGGAAATATATAGCAAGACCCTGTCTCTGCCAAAGAAAACAAAATAAAATTAGCTGGTCTTGGTAGCGCATGCTTGTAGCCCTAGCTAGTCAGGAGGCTGAAGTGGGAGGATTGCTTGAGCCCAGGAGGTCGAGGCTGCAGTGAGTAATGATTCAATGATTGCATCACTGCTCTCCAAAAAAAAAAAGTTACTTCAGCAAAATAGCAGAAGATAAAGACATAAACATTTTACACTTTGGTTCAGGGCTCAGTTCCACCCAGACCTCTCCCCACTGCCCATGTGACTAACTGACTAATGGAAGACATTGGCAAACTCCAGCATTTGTGGCACACAAGGGCAGCTGCTATCAGGCCTTAGGCAGACCTGCAGACAGTGATTTCTTTGACACTTTCAACCTCTCTTTTTGTTGCTTTCTTCTTCTCCTGATGCTCCAACCCTGCCTTTCCTATTCCTTCAGGCTGGTCTCTGACCAAATTCCACCCAAGTGTTGAGTCCCTGCCTTTCTGAAAATCCTTTGAGGTCCCAAATTATCTGTTCTTCCAAGGGTAGGGGCAGAAAATGGGTGTCCAGAAAGAGCCAGAAGCACCAGCAGGTCGTCCTCCCCTCCCTCCATTCACCCACCTTCAGGAAGGGGCAAAATGGGACACTCTCAGCCCATGGCCCTGAGTGTTGCAATAGCTGCTTTGCTTGAATTTCACCAGCCACATGCCCCTTATTCGTTCCATTCCCCAGCACAAATTCCCAAAGTAGCTGGCCTCCGCCAGGAGGAGAGCAGAGAGGCTCACGGAACGTGAAAATTCCCGCCGGCCTTAGTTATCCCAGAAACTTATGCATTTATTTTTTATTAAATTTATTTTGACTTTTTATTTTATTTTTAAATGTTTGTGGGTACATAATAGGTGTATATATTTATGGGCTACATGAGATATTTTGATATAGGCATACAGTGTGTAATAATCACATGAGGGTAAATGGATTGTTCATCACCTGAAGCATTTATCCTTTGTGTTACAAAAAATCTAAATATACTTTCAGTTATTTTAAAATGTACAACAAATTATTTTTGACTTCAGTTACTCTGTTGTGCTATCAAGTATCAGATCTTATTCATTCTGTCTGTCTCTCTCTCTCTCTCTCTCTATATATATATATATATATATACACACACACATACATATTATTTTTTATTTTTTTGAGACAGAGTCTCGCTCTGTCGCCCAGGCTGGAGTGCAGTGGTGCGATCTTGGCTCACTGCAACCTCCGCCTCTCAGGTTCAAGCAATTCCCCTGCCTCAGCCTCCCAAGTAGTTGGGACTATAGCCGTGCACCACCATGTCTGGCTAATTTTTGTATTTTTAGTAGAGACAGGGTCTCACCATGGTGGCCAGGACGGTCTCGATCTCTTGACCTTGTGATCCGCCCACTTTAGCCTCCCAAAGTGCTGGGATTACAGGTGTGAGCCACCGCGCCTGGCCCATTCTGTCTATATTTTTTTTTACCCATTAACCATTCCCTTTTCCCTCACCCCACCCATTACCCTTCCCAGCCTCTGGTAACCATCATTCTACTCTCAATCTCCATGAGTTCAATTGTTTCGAGTTTTAGCTTCCACAAATAAGTGAGAAGGTAGAAAGTTTGTCTTTCTGTGCCTGGCTTATTTCACTTAATATAATTACCTCCAGTTCCATCCACGTTGTTGCAGATGACTGGATCTCATTCTTTTTCACAGCTGAATTGTGTATATGTACTGTGTTTTCTTATCCACTCATTTGTTGATGGCCACTTTGGTTGCTTGCAAACCTTAGCTGTTGTGAACAGTGCTAGAACGGATGTGGGAGAGCAGATCTCTTCGATATACTGATTTTCTTTCTTTGGGGTATATATTTTACAGTGGGATTGCAAGATCATATAGTGGCTCTCTTTTAAGGTTTTTGAGGATCCAAACTGTTCTCCATCTTGGTTCTACTAATTTACATTCTCGCCAGCAGTGTACGAGGGTTCCCTTTTCTCCACATCCTCACCAGCATTTGTTATTGCCTGTCTTTTGAATAAGAGCCATTTTAACTGGGGTGAGACGATATCTCATTGTAGTTTTGATTTGCATTTATCTTATGATCAGTGATATTGAGCACCTTTTCATAGACCTGTTTGCCATTTTATGTCTTCTTTTGAGAAATGTCTACTCAGATCTTTTGCACTGAATTTTAAAAATCAAATTATTAGATTTTTTAAATCAAATTATTAGATGTTTTACTGTTAAGTTGTTTGAGCTTCTTATATGTTCTGCTTATTAATCCCTTGTCGGATGGATAGTTTGCAAACATTTTCTCTCATTCTGTGGGTTGTCTCTTCACTTTGTTGATTGTTTCCTTTGCTGTGCAGACGCATTTTAACTTGGTGTAATCCCATTTGTCCATTTTTGCTTTGGTTGCCTGTGGTTTGGGGTATTACTCAAGGAGTCTTTGCCCTGAAGAGTTTCCCCAGTGTTTTCTTTTAGTAGTTTCAAAGTTTGATACCTCAGATTTAAGTCCTTAATCCATTTGGATGTGATTGCTGTACACGGCAAGAGATAGAAGTCTAGTTGCATCGTTCTGCCTATAGATATCCGGTTTTCCCAGCACCATTTATTAAAGAGACTGTCCTTTCCTCAATGTATGTTCTTGGCACCTTTGAATTTCTGCATTTTAAAAAAGAATTTGGCTGGCACACCTGTAATCCCAGGACTGTCAGAAGCCGAGGTGGAATGATTGCATGAGCCCAGGGGTTTGAGATCAGCCTGGGCAACGTAGCAAGACACTATCTCTACAAAAAATTTAAAAATTAGCTAGTCATGGTGACGTGTACCTGTGGTCCTAGCTACCACACGCAGGCTGAGGTGGGATGATTGCTTGAACCTAGGAGGTCAAGGCTGCAATGAGCTGTGATTGTGCCATTGCACTCCAACCCGGGTGATAGAGTGAGACTCTTTCTAAAAAACATCAATCAATAGGAACTTGTTTAAGCCAAAACAGGGACCCTGAATTCGAGAATTGCAGGTGCTAGGCATATAACTTAATGAGCGAAGCAAGCTAGTTTAAAAAAAAAAAAAAATTGTTTTCATTGAAACAAGCAGTCCTAAATTTTTATTTTACCAGTTTTGATAAAGATCAAAATAGGTCTTCATCAAAAATTAAAGACAAGAAAGCTTTCAATTTCCATTCAATCTAATAAGAAAAAATGTTGAAGTAAGCACAAAGTAATGAGGCAACTGACAAGGACTCAGAAATTAGGAGACAAAAGGGAGGGGCAGGAGAGTGTTCGTCTCCCTAGGAGTTAGTTCTGCAGATGGTGCAAATGGCAGGGCTGGTGTCTAGCCCCGAGGATTATCACTATCCTTTATGGCATTTATTTGGGATGCTCCAATGTCCATTCTGAGTGGCTTACCTTCTATACTAGTTGTTCAATATTTTTTTTCTTTTTTTTTTAGATGGAGTCTTGCTTTGTTGCCCAGGCTGGAGTGCGGTGACACAATCTTGACTAACTGCAACCTCCGCATCTTGGGTTCAAGCAATTCTCCTGCCTCAGCCTCCCAAGTAGCTGCGACTATAGGCGTGCGCCACCACGCCCAGCTAATTTTTTGTATTTTTAGTAGAGATGGGGTTTCACTATGTTAGCCAGGATGGTCTCGATCTCCTGACCTCATGATCCACCCGCCTTGGCCTCCAAAAGTGCTGGAATTACAGGCGCAGTTGCTCAATATTTTACATGTCCCGTCAATCAGGTGGTAAGGTGAGGGTGGTAATGCCAGATCTTCTGATTGTTCAAGATAAGGCAGAAATCTAGATCTTTCTAGAAAAGCACATGATTTTTTTAATGTTGGCAATATATTTTTAAAATTTTGAGGGCCGGGTGTGGTGGCTCACGCCTGTAATCCCAGCACTTTGGAGGCCAAGGTGGGTGGATCACCCGGGGCCAGGAGTTCAAGACCAACCTGGCCAACATGGCAAGACCCTGTCTCTACTAAAAATACAAAAATTAGCTGGGCGTGGTGGCAGGCACCTATAATCCCAGCTACTTGGGAGGCTGAGGCAGGAGAATCGCTTAAACCCAGGAGGCGGAGGTTGCAGTGGGCCGAGATTGTGGCACTGCACTCCAGCCTGGGCAACAAGAGTGAAACTCCGTCTCAAAAAAAAAAAAAAAAAAACACCATGCTGGCCAAAAAACCTATAACGTAAGGCCAGATTTGGCCTGTAGATTCTGATGCTGTGACTTCTGCCCTAATGGGTGTGTTGTATGAAGTGTATTTAGGTAAGAAAGCTTTCTAGATTTTTTCAAAAGAGAAATAGACTCAACTATTCAGTCGATCACTTTTGAAATGTTGCTGCTTTCTAAACGAGCACTTCTCAACAGCAACAGTATTAACATTTGAGACCAGGTAAGTCTTTGTGTGGGACTACCTTGTGCCTTGAAAAATGGTTAGCAGCATTTCTGGCCTCTGTCTACAAGACGCCAGGAGCAACTGCCCACCCCAGTCTGACAACTCGAAATGTCTCCAGACATTGTCAAATGTCTCCTGGGAGGCAAAAATCATCTGTGGTTGAAAACCATGGCTCTAGAGAAAAAGAGAACCTTAGAAAATGTGAGTTTATTCATTATAATATAATAGATGTTATGGGAGCTAGGTTGTAGAATGATAAATGGATGTTGATTAGGCCTGATTTATCAACTCGTTTATTAGTAAGAATTTACTAAGCACTTACTTTGTCCCTAACAATGAGCTTGGCTATGAAAGAAAAATAACAGAAATATAGGCTATAGTTCCAGCTTTCAATTTGTAGGATTTTGTTTGTTTGCTTTCGAGATGAGGTTTTGCTCTTGTCACCCAGGCTGGAGTGTAATGGCATGATTTTGGCTCACTGCAAACTCTACCTCCTAGGTTCAAGTGATTCTCCTGCCTCAGCCTCTAGAGTAGCTGGGATTACAGGTGCGCACCACCACACCTGGCTAATTTTTGTATTTTTTAGTAGAGACGGGGTTTCGCCATGTTGGCCAGGCTGATCTTGAAGTCCTGACCTCAGGTGATCCACCTGCCTCGGCCTCCCAAAGTGCTGGGATTACAGGTGTGAGCCACTGTGCCCAGCCCAATTTGTAGTTTTTAAAATTGAAATACTACCAATGACTATAACATAAAGAAAAATCAGTCACTTAACCTCGTCGTTCACTCAAGGCAAATTATCCATATCATTCACTTCGTGATCATGGACAGGCTGCTCATGATCTCTGAGCCTCAGCTCCTCTTCTATAAGATGGAGCCAACCAGTGCTTATTTTGCGGGGCTGCCGTGAGAGTGTGCTGAGCTAAAGAATGTAAAAGTGCTCAGCGCGGTATTTGGCCCCTAGTGGGGTCAGGAGAGGTGGATTTCCTTTCTTTTTTTTCCCTCAGTTTCATTTTTTGAAAAACTGAAAAACTTTCCCTGTCAGTGTCTCATTTGGTTAGAGTGACAGGCTGAAACTTGTTCAGACTCTTCAAGTTCAAGATCACGTACGTCTCTCCCCCCACCTCCCTACAACATCCTTCCTGGTGGGATAGTTGCTTTTAAAACATCCTTCGTAACTTTGTTCTGTGCGCAGGACTATCCCTTTCTCCTCCACCCCTTTGGCCGGGCAGCTCTAGGTCTCCAGCCCTGGCTCTCGACATAGTGAAATTAACCATCAAGAGAGGAGAGGTGCCAGGGTCAGGCAGTGCACTGGCCAACTGAGGTCTTGGAATCAATGCTGCAGACCCACCTGGTGTTCTGGTGTTTCCAGTTTCCAGCTCTTTTTTTTTTTTTTTTTTTTTAAAGAAAGGGCTCCCTCTGTCACCCAGGCTGAAGTGTGGTAGCACAATCATAGCTCACTGCAGCCTCGGCCTCCTGGACTCAAGTGATCCTTCCATGCCTTAGTCTCCTGAGTAGCTGGGACTACAGGTACATGCCACCAGCTAATTTTTTTTTATTTTTATTTTTTGTAGAGATGGGTTTTAATTATGTTGCTCAAACTGTTCTCCAGAGCCTTTGAGGGGCATTTGGAACCCTCTTGGCCTATGAGCTGGGCTTCTGAGGACCGTGACCAATGTTCAAATGTTAACACCCTCACAGTGCACCGCTTAGAACCCCCCAGGTAATCTGTACTTTCCACACCCTGTTTCCCCTGGTACTTTTCCCTCTGCCTGGAAGGACCTTCCCACCCCTCAGCTCCTTTAGCATCCATCCTTAAAATAACTCAAATATCATCATCCTGTGAAATTCCCCCTTCCCTACTTCCGTTTCAGGTAAAATGAGAGACTTCCTCTTCTTAGTTCCCTGAATCTCTAGTCATTGTTCCCCAAACTTCATCAATGCACTGGTCACACATTTCACCATCCCCAAGGCAAAGTCTATGGCTCCTTCACTTCTCTTCCCTAGTACCCTCCCGGACTTCATCTATAGTGTATCTTTAGCAAACATTTGATAAACAAATGAATCAATGAAGGAGAAAATCTAAATTTTGCAGAGAACTCTGGGTCAAAGTGCCAAAAAGTAGATCACAGGTTCCTTTTGCTATGTCCAGAACAAAACTTTCTTGATTTAGTCACAACGGTGCTGAGCAAAAAAGACGTGATCGATGCTGAAGACAAAATCCACATCCTGAACAGCTAGGGACTGTGAAGCTTCCATGGTGTGTTTTGCTGAAGTGGACGGGGGAACCTTAGGGCCCCGCGGTTATTGGCATGCTGGCGTCCTGGGCAGGATGAATTGGCTGGTTGGTGCCAGACCCCCGTATGTCTGTACAAAGGTAGACATGTTGGTGGACCCTCAGTTTTGCTAAGGAGGATGTTAAGATTCTTGACGGATTAACAAAGGACCACAGAACCTAAAATATTTCTGGAAAAAAGTTTACCAAAGATGATTTTGTTTCCTTTAAGAATATCCAGTAACACTATAACTCTACAAAATAAAGTGGCACAATTGTCTAACTAAGCCTCATTCCAGAGCATAAATTATGTAAAACTTGGAATCTTTTTTTTTCTTGAAAAGAAATACTGAATAGGGATGTATGAACAGAAGCCATGTCTGTCTTGAATGGTGGTGAGACAAGATGGTATATCCCCATGCCATTAACCCTGAGGCCCGGGGCTTAAATACCATATGGAAAGGGTGAGTCAGAAGAGATGTGCAGGACGATTGAAGTATGATCATGTCAAGTCAAACTTGGAATCTTAAGAAAACTAAATATCCCCTTGCCCTTTTGTTGACATGAATCCACCTAACAGATACTTTTCCTTTACCCTAAAGATAGACATCATGGCTAGGCATAGTAGCTCATACCTCAAGCCTCATTCCTTGTAATCCTAACACTTTGAGAGGCCAAGTAGGGAGGATCTCTTGAGGCCTGGAGTTGAAGACTAGCCTGGGCATCATAGTGAGATCCCATCTCTATAAAATTTTTTAAAAAAATGCTGGCTGTGGTGGCACGTGCTTCTAGTTCCAGCTACTTGGGATGCTCAGGCAGGAGGCTCACTTGAGCCTGGCAGGTTGAGGCTGCAGTGAGCCAAGATCTTGCCACTGCACACCAGCCTGGGCAACAGAGGGAGACCCCGACTCAAAAAAAAAAAAAAAAAAAAAAGCTAGACATCAGCTTAGTCCTAGTCAACGTTTGACTAATCTTGATTCAGTCAAAATGGAAAGAAATCTGAGTACAGGTTCCAGACTCTGTCCTGTTGTGCCCTTAAGATGAACTCACAGTGAATGTGAGCACTCTGCTTGTGGAAGGCCTCATGTTTTGATTAGTCCTAGAAAGCATGGATTCTTGTGGAGCGGCAGTGGCCCTGCCCATCAGGAACGGGTTCCCAGGTGTTCCGCTTGTGCATCTGGAAGGGCTTAGGCTTGTTTTCATGCTTTGCTGTTGCCCCATGAAATTCTTGAGTTTTGAACACGTGGCCCCACACTTTCATTTTTTACTGAGCCCCAAAAATTCATTATGTAGCCAGTCCTGCTTCCCATCAATGGTTATAGGTTTCAGCTGCCTTTCAGGGAATGTGAAAGTAAATTCTCACATAATGAATTTTTGTCCTATACCCACACATCCCATGGAGGAAAACGCAGGGCAGGATCTTGCTTTGTCTCACCTACAAGCTATGTGCATCTGCGGTAGATGCTTAACTCTTCAGAGCCTCTTTGTTCTCAGCTGTAAAATGGTCTGATAATATCGATTCTGGTCTCAGGGGGTCGTTGTAAGGATCAAGTGAGGCAATGTCAGTGAAAACATGCATGTGGCAAATGGTGAAACTCTCACAGAAATGCCACGCATTCTTTCCTTAGGTGGACAGGTCAGACACCAAAGGGAAGATTCCAAGAGGCCTCTGAGGAGTCTGAGCTGACCTCATTACTATTCTGCTGCTCCTCAAATCAGTCTCACAGTGCAGCCCGAGCCATTTCCAAAATCAAAGCTATGCTCATGTCACTGCCCTGCTTAAAACCCTTCAATGGGCCCTCTTTGCCCTTAGGGATGGGGCGGGGGTCTTGTAACCCTGACTGTGGACCCTGAAATATAAGTCTCTCTTAGATTAAAAGAGGCTCCAAATTTTAAAAATGCCCGGAATAAATGGTATATAAAAGCAACACATAGTTGGTGTCTTCTTTTTCTTTTTTTTTTTTTGAGACAGAGTCTGGCTCTGTCGCCTGGACTGGAGTGCAGTGGCTTGATCTCAGCTCACTGCAAGCTCTGCCTCCCAGGTTCACGCCATTCTCCTGCCTCAGCCTCCCGAGTAGCTGGGACTACAGGCGCCCGCCACCTCTCCCGGCTAGTTTTTGGTTTTGTATTTTTTAGTAGAGACGGGGTTTCACCATGTTAGCCAGGATGCTCTCGATCTCCTGACCTCGTGATCCGCCCGTCTCGGCCTCCCAAAGTGCTGGGATTACAGGCTTGAGCCACCGCGGCTGGCCAAGTTGGTGTCTTTTTAAAAGAGACATTTCTCCCTAAGGCAAATGGATGGTCTAAGGGCATTGTTCAACTTGCCTTCAAGACCCAAGAGACTGAGCACCTTGACGGAGGCAACCAGGTCCTCTCCCATGACCTAGAACAGTCCCTGGCATGGAGTGGGTATGAAAGAGACGTTAAAGACTAGACTTGGAGGCAAGCAGAGCTGGAGGTCATATCTTCCCCTGCCACCTCTTAGGACTGTGACATGGAGCAAGTCACCCAGCCTCATTTTCCCTCATGATTATGGTGAGGATTAAATAAGGCAAGTGCATGGAAGTGCCCGCGACAGTGCCTGACACAGGGTAGGAAGCTATTGTGTGGCAGGTGCTATTCAATGAATTGTAGGATCTAGAGCTCAGTGTATCAGTATCAATGATCTTACTAAAACAGTTTGTATTTATGGAACCCTTTTATTGTATAATGAATCAACATTTTATCCACTAACAATACACAAATGAACTATAATGTGGTCAAGATTAGTATTGTTAAGTTTCTCTAATGACTATATTTGAAACCTCTAAAAGTAATTCAATTTCATGTTCTGATTTGGGTTGCTCTGCCATTTTTGCACCTCTTACTTATAGATGGTTTTCTAAGGGATGTTTAAAACTGAGAACACTGTGGATCACCTCAATTAAAAAATGGAAACTCCCTTTTCAACTTACCCTTCTACACCCCAATTCAGTTCCCTATAAGGTTTCATGCCCTTCGTTTTTATAGGGCTGTTTTGTAGTTTGTTTTTGTTTTTCTGGAAAGATAATTCCTAGATGAAATGTGGGGGTACTGCTTTGTGTTTAAATACAACCACTTGGGGTTCTCTTCTAGAGGATACCCAGGATCTCAGGGTAAGGCATTTCTTCCCATAATCCCTCCCAGTGGCCCCATTTAGCCATTTTGAAGACATAGACCCATTAAGCTGCGTAAAGCCATTGACACCCTATGTAGGAACGTGTAGACACCATTTTGTATACATTGTTTTTCCCAGAGGGTTTATGGACCCCGGGAGGTCCTCCCATGGTATCCTTAAGGATGAGCCTTCTAAACCAGATGGATGGTCTTAAAAATAAAAGGAAAGGATGCGTGGTCTCAGGATAAGAATTCCTACCCTTAGATATTAATTGCTAGTAAAAGCTTACTATACGCTCCTGCTCCTCCACCTTCCTGATGGACTTGCATTGTAACAGGGAGAAATTTGGCCCAACCAAGGGACTCAGATTATACTGGTGGAATTTGAATATCAGGCCCTAGCAACTAGTATGCAGTAGGGAAATTTGGGGCCAGGGGAAAACTGTTAGTTATTATTTATTTATTTGTGGTATGTTTACTTTTTTGGAATTTTTATACACAATTATGACCCAGTATCAAGTAACTCCCCAGCCCTTATATCTAGATTTAATAGCTGGAATCCTAAACAAAGGTTATAAACCAAGATTGTAAACATATGAATAGAGATGAACCAAAGGTTAACACCCTGCTGTTTTACAGGATGAAGGATCATATTATATCAGTGAAGTGGGAGCCTGTTTGACTGTCTCGGATCCAGGTTAGTAATTACAGAATGCCCGTTCTACCAGCCATGACACTGTTTCTGGTTAGCTCACCTTTCATGCTATTGAATCTGCTCATGTTTGATGCTGCTTTTTTGTTGTTGTTGTTGTTGTTGTTGTTGTTGTTTTGTTTTTTTTTTTTTTGAGATAGAGTCTGCTCTATTTCTCAGGCTGGTGTGTAGTGGCACCATCTTGGCTCACTACAACCTCTGCCTCCTGGGTTCAAGCCATTATCCTGTCTCAGCCTCCTAAGTAGCTGGGATTACAGATGTGTGCTACCACACCCAGTAATTTTTGTATTTTTAGTAGAGATGGGATTTCACCACATTGCCGAGACTGGTCTCCAACTCCTGACCTCAGGCGATTCGTCCACCTCGGTCCCACACAGTGCTGGGATTACAAGTGTGAGCCACTGCACCCAGCCAATGCTGCTTTTAAGGAATAGGCTAAGAAAGCAGCCAGCAATGTGATTTTGGGGGACTTTACTATGCCTCTGTGTGCTTGTAATTTGCCCATCTGCTCGTAAATGAGGCTAGACTAGTATGATGTCAGAGATCATGATTGGCAACGATAAAGAGTTTAGTGGCTTTTTGACAGATCTGCTGTTGATAGTGCAGCTGATTCTATACTCTGGGAATCATACATTCACTCTACTAAAATGTAGTTAGTGCCTGCTAGGTGCTAAGCCCTGTATTAGGCATTGCGGATCCATAATATTTCAGACTAATAGATCTTACCCTCATGGAGTTTACATTCTAGAAGAGGAAGAGTGCAACAACACGTTAAATGATAATACAGTAACCCCCCCACCTTATTCACGGTTTCACCTTTCATGGTTGGTGCAAAAACAGGTGAGTACAGTACAGTTAGAGTTTCTGAGAGAGAGAGATCGCATGCACATCACTTTTGTTATGGTGTGACAATTTTTCTATGTTATCATTAGTTATTGTTTTTAATATCTTACTGTGACCAATTTATACATTAAACTTCATCACAGGTATATATGTATATGCAGGAAAAAACATAGTATATCTAGAGTTCAGTACTATCCATGGCTTCAGGCATACACTGGTACACTGGGGGTCTTGGGATGTATCCCCTAAGGATAAGGGGGACTCCTGTGCTCTGTTAAGTAGTGATCTTTTTTTTTTTTTTTTTTTTTTTTTGAGACAGTCTCGCTCTGTTGCCCAGGCTGGAGTGCAGTGGCTTGGTCTTGGCTCACTGCAATCTCTGCCTCCCAGGTTCAAGCGATTCTCCTGCTTCAGGCTCCTCAGTAGCTGGGATTACAGGCACCTGTCACCACACCTGGCTAATTTTTGTATTTTTAGTAAAGATGGGGTTTCTCCACGTTGGCCAGGCTGGTTTCAAGCACCTGACCTCAGGTGATCCATGCACCTCGGCCTCCCAGAGTGCTGGGATTACAGGCGTGAGCCACTGCACCCGGCCCAGTAGTGATAAATTCTATGAACAAACACAAGCAGGAGGAGTGGAGAGGAATTGAAAGCTATTTTAGGTGAGTCTATCCCTTATATCTTAGGGAAGCCCTCAGGGGAGAAAGGCCCTTTGAAGAGGTGAAGTTTGAGAAGAGAGATTCACCTCTTTGGGGATATCCGGGCCTAGGGAAGCTCTTTCCAGATGGCCAGAAGAACAGATGCACAGGCCCTAAGGGGTGAGCTGGCTAGTGTGTTCAAGGACCTGCAGGGTGCCAGTGTGCCAGGAGAGAGAACAAGCAGCAAATGTGGTCAAGGGACAGACAGCCAGGCCAGAGCATGTAGGGCCAGTGGGCAAGGCAAGGGTCAGGACTTTGGACTGTATTCTAAAGTGTGAAAGGATGCCACCAGGGGGTCTGGGGGAGAGAGGAAAATGATACCTCAGATTTACATTTATAAAGGTTCACTTTGGTTGCTATATGGACAATGACTCTAGTGGGGTAAATTCAGAGAACTCCTACAGTGTTCACTTCCAGAGAAGCAAAGCTCCCGCTCACACTAGATGTCTCTCAGAGGCCTCAAATGTTTCCCTGCAAAGTTAAATAACTTTTATTTTCTTGTATCCCCCTGTGCCAGGTACTGTACTAAGAGTTTTCATGTCTGTTTTCTCCTTTTCAAAGCTCTATCCTTTGACTAGCTTAAACATTATTTTACCAGTTAAGGAATTTATGCCAAAGAAACTTGCCAAGAATTGAAAATGTGGAGTAATATCTACTTAAAATATCAGCTACATTGTATTGGTATGTTCAGGGAGATTTGCCAATGATTGTTAAATGTAAGTAAGATAGCATAGTTGACAACTCATTTTCATATATGTTAATTCACTTAGACCTGTCTCATTTAGGATAGAGAATAAATATTGTGAGTGCTAACATCAGTTAGCTAATGTTATCACTAGGTATGGACCAGATTTTAGCCAGCAATAGAGTAGCAATCTCTTAAGAGGCAAGGGAGGCTGGGTGCAGGGGTTCACGCCTGTAATACTAGCACTTTGGGAGGCTGAGGCAGGCAGATCACCTGAGGTCAGGGTTCAAGACCAGCCTGGCCAACATGGCTAAATCCCGTCTCTACTAGAAATACAAAAAAAATTAGCCGGGCGTGATGGCGATTGCCTGTAATCCCAGCTATTCAGGAGTTTGAGGCAGAAGAATTGCTTGAACCTAGAAGGCAGAGGTCGCAGTGAGCCAAGATCGCACCACTGCACTCCAGCCTGGGCAATAGAGTGAGACTCCATCTCAAAAAAAAAAAAAAAAAAAAAGGCAGGGGAAGTGAAAGACTGATCAAAAATTAATTTAGAGCTGAGGGTGTGGGAAAATCAATTCTAGGTCCTGATCCTAATGGCTGAGCAGGAGCTTAAGGAGTCACAGTAATGATGATTTTCATGTTAATGGGGGTATTAAGAATAGTAATCAGTTGTAATTACAGTAGTGACAGTTGTAATGTTAGTGGGGATGGTAGTAGCAGACTATCCCAGGATATAACACATGATACGGTCGTGTACACAGAGAATTCAGTATGTTGTCTAGGGCATTTGCATGTACAGACACTGGCATTAATGCCACCTTGTTAATTCATCCTGGGACTATTCCTTACTGTAACTACTAAGCGGACCAGACAGTTGGGTCCTCTGACCAGTGAAATTTCTACCATTCAAGAAGCTATAGTGTAGTCAGAAGAGTGCTTAGTAAGCATGGAATTAGAGAAAATGGAGTTCATTGTATGATTAATTATTTTTCTTTTATTATTATTATCTATTTATTTTTGAGACAGAGTCTCGCTCCATTGCCCAGGCTGGAGTGCAGTGGCACGATCTCACCTTACTGTAACCTCCACCTTTCGGGTTCAAGCAATTCTCCTGCCTCAGCCTCCCTGAGTAGCTGGGATTACATGCACCCACTTCCACGCCTGGCTAATTTTTGTATTTTTAGTAGAGACAGTGTTTCACCATGTTGGCCAGGCTGGTTTCAAACTCCAGACCTCAAGTGATCTGCCCAGCTCAGCCTCCCAAAATGCTGGAATTACAGGCATGAACCACCATGCCCAGCCTATTTATTTATTTATTTATTTTAGAGACAGTCTTGCTCTGTGTCCCAGGCTGGAGTGCAGTGGCGTAATCATAGGTCATTGCAACCTTGAACTCCTGGGCTCAGATGATCCTCCCACTTCAGCCTCCCAAGTACTTGGGACCACAGGCACGTACCACCATGCCTGGCCTCAATAATTAAAATGTTTAACTTCATCTGCTGATGAAGCCTCCACTTCCTTGAGCAGGGTGTACCTGTCATAAGACAGGGCCAGTCCTTGAGCAGGTTCCTCTACCCAGACGGCACTCAGATGGGAAGAGATGGGCCTCTCCCTTCTCTCTGTTTCTGTGGATGGATGCAACAACTCCTCCTAATGAGTTCTTTGAGATGAAATTTCACTCTTGTTGCCCAGGCTAGAGTGCGATGGCGCAATCTCGGCTCACCACAACCTCCACCTCCTGGGTTCAAGCGATTCTCCTGCGTCAGCCTCCCAAGTAGCTGGGATTACAGGCATGTGCCACCACGTCTGGCTAATTTTGTAGTCTTAGTACAGACGGGGTTTCTCCATGTTGGTCAGGCTGGTCTTGAACTCCCGACCTTAGGTGATCCGCCTGCCTCGGCCTCCCAAAGTGCTGAGATTACAGGCAAGAGCCACTGTGCCCGACCCTTAATGAGTTCTTGACCCTGCTCGTCTAATACATTCAGCCTGGCGATAGGCAAGTGCTGCATTTGCTGACTGTGTGTCCTTTCACTGATTCATTAAGGGTTCTGTGACTTTCTAAGTCTCAGAAAGCAATCTTCTCTTACCTCTAAAATTTTGGAGGCACCTCTCTGTAGCCCCCAAGTACTGACTAGTTCCCACCCACTCTGTCCCCAGTGATTTAAAATAACCAAAGAACACATTCTCAAAAGTTCTCATTTCAGTGTTTGCGCATTCCAGTTTATGTGAGGTGTCTCCCTTATACCCCAAACAGAGCAGCTGAAAAAGTCTCCAAACCGCACCAGGGTGTTTTTTCATGGGGAGAAGGTGGCAGAACCCCCAGAGAGCCACTCAGAAGGAAGTCCATTTAGCTGCACATGGGCAGCCCAGCCACAGCTGGAGCTCGGTGGATGCCTATCAGGACTCTTAAGAAATCTATATGTCACCTTTTCAGAGACAATTTACCAAGGAATGAAGCATGCAGTGGTGATGTTCCAGACAGTGGTCGGGCATTCCTTCAAGTGCGTGAGTGAACAGAGCCTCCAGCTGTCAGCCCACCTGCAGCTGAAAACAACCAATGTCCAACTTCAAGCCTTTGATTTTGAAGATGACCACTTCGGAAATGGTAAGTTAAAGATGGATTGGGTTGCAAACATACACTTTAGAGTCCCCAGGGTAGATCCAAATGGTTTTCTGTCTGCAGATGTCCAAGGAGCCAGCATGTCATGAGCTTCCTGGGACAGTATGATTCCACACAGCTCACAGGGCCAGGCTCCTCTGGCCACCTCAGAATCAGGCACCTGCACCCACCCAGTCACGGCTGTCCTACAGCAGATTACATTCTCTTAGACTCTCACACATTCTCATTCATTTAAACACTCATGCGCTCAATCAAAACAGAAAATACCACCTACGACTTCCCTTTATGTCCTGGTGGGTGTAAATTCAGATATGTTTGGAGAACACTTTAAAGATCCTCAGTATCAGTAATGTCTAAAATCAAGATTTGAGGATAGTTTCTTTCCCACCGCAGAGGGAAAAGAGCAAAATGGAGCAATTCAAGATAGAAGGAAACCCCCTCTTCTCAATTACAAGCTGTTGGAACCCCTCATCTCAATTACAAGCTGTTGCACCCAACAGTGTTTCCTCAGAGTTGGTTTTAGTTTCCCTCTAAATTCTGCTTTGAGTTCTGACCATCACAGGCAGAGCTTGCCTGATGACTGCCCTGGAGGAAAACAGATCCCTGGGCCAGGGCCAGGAGCCGACCAGGGTGACTTTCCAGAACAGCCCTCTTCTCCCTCCCAGGAACACAGTGTTACGAGGATTTCTACATATGCCCAGGAGGGTCATGTACTTCAATTTCTAAAACATCCCTCTCATAATAACTAAAAAATGTGCTCACACCTTCCCAGTCATCAAAAATAGATTTAGCTAGAAGTTTAGCCATCTTTTAAATGTCTACAATATGAATCTGATTTTGCTTTGGGTTCCATCATGAAATGGCAGATGCGTGTAGCAGAAAACTTCTCCGCAGGTACTCAGTGGGAGGCATTTGGCAGAGGAAGGACTGGGCGTTGCTTGCCTTGGGTCCCCTGGTTTCTGTAGGCTTTGTCGGAGTCCCACAGTCATATGAAAATTTGCCAGTAGGGGTTGCCCCCATTTGTCATCCACTCTCAAAACTTCTAGTGTTAGAAAACTATTTCTTTCTTTTACAATCATTATGAAGGTTTGAAAAACTTCTGTAATCGTGTGATCCTAAAAAAAAGGTACACACTTGCTCTTCTTCCCCTTCAGAAGCTCTGTGAAGCAGGAAGTGATCAGGTCTGGGAAATCTCTTAGTGGCAGAGGTGGGAAATAAAACCTTTCAGCAGGACGTGCCTGGCCTCCTATTAGCAGTGTTCACAGGGATGCATAGAAAAGCTCTCTTGTCTTTACATTTTTTTTCCTTAAAAGCATCATTAATTGGATAGTTTTCCAAACAACAGACTTCAGAGTTCTCCTTAACTCCTTTCCCTCCAGCAGCCTCTCATACAAATAGTCACAAAGCCCTAACAATTCCACTTCCAAAATGTTCCCCTTGTTCTCCCACTGTCACCCTGTCAACTCAACGCCATCTTCCTAGTGTTTGCACTTCAAATTTCACTAAAGATGCTCAAATGCGAAGAGGCATGTCATTCTGTAAATAGGATTTTCTAGCAGAGAGTAAGAGAAGGGGGAAAAGAGGAGCAGGTTACCATACCATATGGTGTTTAAAAGATACATGTGCAGAGGGTTATGGGAGCCCAGAGGAAGCTGTGATTGACAGTATTGCTGATGAGAGGGTGGACTAAAGAAGTCTTGACTGATGGGCGATTTTTAAACAGGGGCTTGAAGAACTGGAGAGGAATCCAGCAAGTGTCAAAGCTGAGACTTGTAAAAGATAATGGTCATCCCAAACAGTAGACTCCTAAATCCTAAAATCCCCTCCTCCCTAAAATCCTGGAGCCTGCATACATTGTTTTTTGTTTATTGAGTTTTAGGGTTTTTGCTGTCCTTTCCTTTGGCTGTTTATTATGCTGTTTTAGCAGCCCCAAGCTATCTGAGCAGCCCCTTTAAGAAACACAGAGTTAGGGCCAGGTGTGTTGGTTGACTCCTGTAATCCCAGCACTTTGGGAGGTCAAGGCAGGCAGATCACTTGAGGCCAGGACTTTGAGACCAGCCTGGCCAACATAGCAAAACCCCATCTCTACTAAACATACAAAAAATTAGCCCGGCATGGTGGCATATGCCTGTAATCCCAGCTACTCGGGAGGCTGAGGGATGAGAATCACTTGAAACCAGGAGGCAGAGGTTGCAGTGAGCCAAGATTGTGTCACTGCATTCTGGCCTGGGTGACACAGTGGGACTCTGTCTCAAACTATTACTAGAGTTGGACAATATGGCTCCAGGAATTACTCTAAGTTGAGAATCAAGACATAACTCTGATCACAACCCTCTAGGCCAAACTAGCATATTTTCTCAAAGCTGGATCTGCCTGGAAGCA
This sequence comes from Macaca nemestrina, assembly GCF_043159975.1. Classification (NCBI taxonomy): domain Eukaryota; kingdom Metazoa; phylum Chordata; class Mammalia; order Primates; family Cercopithecidae; genus Macaca; species Macaca nemestrina. The sequence goes on along the minus strand of NC_092126.1, from coordinate 96,142,409 downwards.
GCATCAGAATCCCACCGGCCCCAGCTCAGACCACTGAATTATAATTTCCTGGCCATGTGTCTGGAGATCTGCAATTTAATAAGCTCCCTAACTAATTACCAGTGCTACACATGTCAGAGCCACTGTGGCTCTGAGAGGATCTGAGAAGGAAAGATCCCTTTCCCTCTCATTTTCACCCACTGTGGTCTGAGCCCCGGCAGCTCCATCTCTCCCTCAGTCTCCTCTCCAAAGCTGAGGCAGATGTGGCAGTGCCACTTCCCAGCATTTGTGGCCAGTCTGTAACACTTGTTACTCTGACTTCAATTACAGCGGATGAATGCTTCAGTGACAGAAACAGGAGAGAAATCCCTGTGGCCATGGGCCTGAGTATCACAGGACTGCTTGTCATTTTGCTAACCGCATGTCTGGTGGCCAGAAAGAGGCCCAGTAGAGGATATGAACGCATGTAAAGCCCCACTTTCTTCAAAACGTGCAAGGTTAAGGTCTTGGGAATTCCGGCCTCATATTCAGCCTGAAGTGAAAGGATTGATCTGTCTCGTTGCTTGTTGCACCCTCCAGAGCTGATTAGGAAACCTAACTTCCCACCAAAGGGCTACCCCAGGGCTAGGAAACGGCACCTCCCCACTTCCTCCTGTTACCTTGGGGAGGCCATGCCAGGTGTGCTTGACACCCTCTGCCACACCTGAATATACCAGTGCTGGCTTCCGGAATTAGAGGCAATAGGCAGAGACATGAGCGGGGTGCTTGTGAGAAGGGAGGAAGCAAAAACCTGGAGGGAGAATCGTGGCGAAGACATTTGCAAATTGACTGATTTCTCTTAGACATTTTCAAGAGTCCTGATTTTCAGTTTTCAAAAACATTACTTTAAAAAAAATCAATGCATTTCAAAGTTGGTTACAAAATGATTTTAAACTCCTGGATTTTACCAACATTTGGTTTACTTAAATTATAGATGATCTTAGTATACTATTATTTTTTTAAAAAGCATATCCTACTCTATGGTAATGTATTATCCGTTTAAAAAATTAGGTAACTGCCTATTTCATTTTTTTAATTTGAAGCACATATCAAAGATCATGGCAAAAAAGGAGGAGCTCAATAAATATTAGCTCTTCTGTTCCTTCAGCTTCATGTGTTGTCTGCCTTCTTAGCTACTTTTTTCCTGGTTTGTCGGCTTTTCTTTGATGCTGTTTTATTCTTGTAAATGTGTCCATTTGGACCATTGCAGGAGAGGAGGGAGGCAGAGCAGGGAAACAATCCGGAATGGCAAGCAGGAAGAGGTAGACCCGCCTGCAGGATCACTCACTTCCCTTTTATGCAAACATTCACCAAAAGCAGTACATTCCTGATGGCGGACGGTTGATATCTGAGGAAAAATGCTATTAAAATATGGCTTAGGATGTTATTCATGGTTTCCTATTACATTGATTGGGGTTCAGAGAAAAGGGAGAGGAATGTTCTTAATTGATTCAGAGAGAGGGGAGAGGAATGTTCTTAATTGATTCTACTGACTGGAAGTTTTCTTGTTTTTCCAAATTTTCCAGAGGTGCCATTCATTATTTTTAACATGACGTTTATGAAATTTGACAACTCTAAAACTACTGCTTATTTGGGAAATGTACTGACTCCCCAGGAGGCATTTTTGCTCTCCTTGTTTTCTTAGAAGTGGGGCTGTGGCCGAGGGAACACCGCAGCTTCAAAAGAGCGCTAAGAGCCCCTGAAGACATCCAGAGTGTCAGGAAATGTCTGTTGCCCTCTTAAAACAGGAGACGTTGATGACAATCTGATATGAGGACCCAGGAGTTCCCCCAAGTGACTCAGGCTTAACAGCAAGAGCTTGGCTTTGGAGAGCTGCGATCTCCTTCCACCTCCTCCTTTAAACTGTCTCCTGCTCCAGGCTCCCCTGTGTCCAGTGTTAAGGGCACTTGAAAGTTCTGTAGGGCAGAGGACAAGGTGTTTATTCACCGGCCACTCACCCTTCTGCAGAATGATTAATGTAAGATTTACCTTCTAGCATGTGGAAATCCCTCCCCTCGCAGATGAAACAGAAGCAGAATTTAAAATCAAGTGTAGAGGGATATGACCATTCACTTAAATTTAATTTTCCTTCCTACCTTCTTCAGGGAGTTCTTTTGGATGATGGCCACTGCTTGGACTCCTGCTATCTATTCCCCCCACCCCAGTACCAGTTATTCGTAGAATTAATTTGAATTGGCATTCTGGTAACACAAAAAGCAAAGGTCTCATTGGACTGGCCAGTAAATAAACGCTTGGATGTGTGATTTACTCACAGTCCTGCCCACTTTCCAGGTGGAGAGGAGAGGGGCAGCCGAGATGGGCTCCTCATCTGCCTCCCCTCCTAACCACTCACACATCCACCCTAAGAAGCCTGTGATGAGAGGGAAAAAAAATTCGGTGAACTCCTCCATTACTAAATCTGGAGGAAAAAAAAAGAGTGGGTTGCTTTATCTTCTTCCTTTACTAACCTAGGATAGTGAAAATGGCTCCCAGGAAGACTGGGAAGAGTAAAGGTAGGGACTGGTGGCAGCGAACTGGGGAAGCAACCCCAGGGCCGAGGATCGCTCCAGGCTGCAGCTAGTTTCCATGCTACAAAAAAGAGAATAGAATCCAAATATCTAGCCCAAAGGGAAACATCAACTGAAGTCAGATGCCATGGAAAGAAAGACCGTAATTCACCCAAATGGCATCATAGGAAATGGAGTATTTGGACCGACATGCTCAAGCATAAGCAAAATGAAAACCAACTGCATGGTCACTGTGCCAAAATACTGCAGCAAAATCAGAATAGTATGAAATTAAATTAAGAAAAGGAGTGAGGGTGTATTAGTTTGCTAAGACTATCTTAGGAACATACTACAGTCTGGATGCCTTAAATAACAGAAATGTGTATTCCCACAGTTCTGGAGGCTAGAAATTCAAGGTCAAGGTGTCCACAGCATTGGTTTTTCTGAAACTTCTCTCCTTGGCTGTAGATGGCCTGTGTCTTCATGTGGTCTTCCTTCGGTACCTGTCTGTATCCATGTGTCCTCTTTGTGTAAGGATACCATTCATATTGGGTAGAGGCCCACCCTATTGACCTCATTTTCACTTATTGACTTCTTGAGACACCCTGTGTCCTAATACATGTTCTGTGCTCCTGGAAGTTAGGACTTCACCATGTAAATTTGGGGGAAGGGAGGGGAGACAATTTAGTCCATAACAGAAAGTTAGAAATGAAAATAGTAAAATACAAAGAAAACATAATTCAAGGAACAGAAAGAAATTCCTGACAATTGCTTGATGCTGAGAATCACTTAATGTGAATTCCAGATAATCAGAGTTTAAAGATAAGATGTTAAAATGAAAGAGTAAGAAAACAAGAGGAATGTCAAAGCAATACACTACATAATGTATAGAAACAGTAAGAGGCAGAATAAATAGGGAGGAAATTATATTATTTTCATAGAGAGAATGACTGAGATCATTACAGGTAATACAGATAAACCTTATGATTAAAGCATTACAGGGAAGCTACTAGATATACAAGCTACTCTGACATAGAGACCTCAAAGATAGAATGACAATATATTTGAAGATTTAAGGACATTTCCTTGAGATAAATCATTGAAGTTGGGATTAAAAGAGCATGTCCCAAAAAAGAATTGATACCAAAAGTTTAACACTGGGACATATCAGAAACAAGCTATAAAACTTCAAACATAAAGAAGTCTTTAGGCCTTTATGGAAAATAAAATAAAATCACCTGTAAACAGGAAAGTTAAAGTTGACCTCCAATTTCTTCACAACAACATTTAAAACCAGCAAATAATTTCTACAATGATCTAAGAAAAAAAAGTATGACCCAAAAATATCAAGTATAAAGACAATAGGCAGATATTCTTTTGTTTGTTTGTTTGTTTTGAGACAGTCTTGCTCTGTCACCAGGCAGATATTCTTTTTTTTTTTTTTCCAAGCCAAACTGTATCCAGCTTTATTAAAGATACTTTCCATAAACAATCATGGTATTTCAGGCAGGACATGGGCAGACAATCGTTAACAGTATACAACAACTTTCAAACTCCCTTCTTCAATGGACTACCAAAAATCAGAAAGCCACTATAAAACCCAATGAAGTCTTCATCTGATGCTCTGAACAGGGAAAGTTTAGAGTGAGGGTTGACATTTCACATTTAGCATGTTGTTTGACAACTTTTCACAAGCCGACCCTGACTTTCAGGAAGTGAAATGAAAATGGCAGAATTTATCTGAAGATCCACAATCTAGAAATGGAACCAATGCTGTTTTGACAGGTGCCATCTCAGTGGCATCACTGGAAAGTCCAGATTGCCTGACACACTGGTAACCAATGACTACGGGTCAGGTCCCAACAGATGTCTGGGCTTAAGGGAGTTAAGTCTATGCTGAAAGATGGAAAGGGAGAAGAGGACATAAAAACAAATTTGTTTTTCCATACCACAAGGTTTTTGTGCCAAGGTGGCCATGTGTGTCAAAGTCAGGGACTCCCTCCTCCTGGGAGCCAAGAGGAAGTCTCTCAAAACTAGGAAGGAAAGGTGTTTTCCCCACATCAATCCAGCTTCAGTGACATTCTGTTAGTGACATATGCCCCTTCCCCCAAAAACAACAATGAAGTGTTCTGTGTGCTAACAACATAGCTTAAAAAAAAAAAAAAAAAGTAAAACAAAATTCTGCATTTTTATAAAACTTGATAAAAAATAGTATTTCAAACTGTACAGTCACCAGAAGTACACAGTTCTCAAAAATGCACACACTTCACTTGGCATCTCCAGCACCTTCAGCTTTCTGTGCCTGGTCTGTTTTGGCATCTCCGTTTTCTGCAGGGTTATTCCCCTCCTTGCCAGCATCAGCTTTTCCCTTTTTCCCTTTGGGTACCTTCTCTCCCTTCTTTGCAGGGGCCTTTTTAGGCTTGGGCTCTAGCTTTGGAGGAGCAGGTTTAGCAGACAACCTCGCGGATCTTCTCTGTGGTTCGTCCTTCACCTTGGCTTTATCTCCTTTAGCATCCCCTTCAGCCTTTCTCTTGGGCAAGGTGGCGGCTGGACGTAGGTGCTGGACGCGGGATGCAGCGCGGCGGGCTTTGGTCGGTCCGGGGGTCGTTCTCGCCTCTTCTTCTTAGATATTCTTAACTATGAAATAATTCAAAGGATACAGCACAAGTAAGCCCTTCTAAAAAATATTGCTTGACAATGAAATTCACTGAGAGAGGAAATGAGTCGCAATATAAACAAGGAAATAAGCAGCCTTTAGGAATAGAAAAGTCACAGTAGGCCTGGTGTAGCAGCTCATACCTGTAATCCCAACTCTTTGGGAGACTGAGGCAGGAGGATTGCTTGAGCCAAGGAGTTTAAGACCAGCCTAGGCAACATAGCAAAACCCCATCTCTACAAAAAATACAAAAATTAGCCGGGCATGGTGGTGCATGACTGTAGTCCCAAACTACTTGGAAGGCTGAGATGGGAGGATGACTCGAGCCTGGGAGGTCCAGGCTGCAGTGAGCTGCGATCGCCACTGCACTCCAGCCTGGGTGACAGAGTGAGACCCTGTCTCTAAATCAACAAATAAAATAAATGGAAAAAAAAGACTGATGCTGGTGAATAGTGGATCCGTTTACATATAAAATGTACCAAACAATTATGGGTCTGGGAATACAAACACACTTTCCCATATATGAAATGATATTTGTACATGGTTATTCATTACAACATTATTTGTAATAGCAAAAAAATGAAAACAAGCCAAGGGTCCATCAGTAGGGGCCAGATTTTAAAACTGATTCATCCCACAAAGGAATCCTTAAACAGCTTCAAGAAGAATGAGGATGCTATGTATGTTTAAGGAAAGAGTTCCAAAATATATTATATCAAAAAAGTATAGTGCATAATAGTATATTCATTATTGTCCTATCTGCACAAAGAAACATCAGAAATATAAACAAGAACTAAGGAAAATAATTATCTAATAGGGGACAGGAAGAATTAAGAAGAAGGGGCAAGGGTGGAAGTGAAACTTCTCAATGTACAGCATCTTGTATTATTTTGACTTTTTAAATCATATGAATGTGTTAAATAGTCAGAACACTTTTTTTTTTTTTTTTTTTTTTTGAGACAGAGTCTTGCTCTTTCGCCCAGGCTGGAGTGCAGTGGCACAGTCTCGGCTCACTGCAAGCTCCCCCTCCCGGGTTCACGCCATTCTCCTGCCTCGGCCTCCCGAGTAGCTGGGACTACAGGTGCCCGCCACCAGGCCTGGTTATTTATTTATTTATTTATTTCGTATTTTTAGTAGAGACGGGGTTTCACCATGTTAGCCAGAATGGTCTCGATTTCCTGATCTCATGATCCGTCCACCTCGGCCTCCCAAAGTGCTGGGATTACAAGCGTGAGCCCATGCCCAGCCAGTCAGAACATATTTTTAAAGATTACAGGAATGATAGTTATCAAATAGAATTGAAGTGTTATAAACCTATACAATGGATCAAGGTCAAAGATTGTTTCCTTAAGTTGAAATAGCAACCAAAACATTCTTCACACAGGGGCTTGGTGGGTGGCTGCTGGCAACGTATTTTATTGTGGGCTTCTTGATGATAAAATTTAAGCTAAAAACTTCAAAAATTAATAGTTTTTAAAACATTTTTTACTTAGCAGGCAATTGAAATGCATGGTACAAAAATAAGTGATAAGGTTATTGTAAAATGAAAAGGACAGAATAAATATTTGATTTAATTTTCTGTCTGTGAGAATTTCACAATAAAATCAGTTTACTTTGTAAAAAAAAAAAAAACAAAATGAAACAAACCCAGACAATGTTAAAAACAGTAACATAACTATTCAAAATTTGGAGTTGTCTGGGCACAGTGTCTCACGCCTGAAATTTTGGGAGGCTGAGGTTGAAGGATCACTTGAGGCCAGGAGTTCAAGACTAGCCTAGGCAACATAGTAAGACCCCATCTCTCCAAAAAATTTAAAAAGTTGCTGAGTGGGGTGGCATTTGCCTGTACTACTAGTTACTTGAGAAGTTGAGGTGGGAGGATGGCTGACCTCAGGAGTTTGAGGCTTCAGTGAGCTATGATTATACCACTGCACCCCAGCCTGGGCAACAGAGCAAGACTGTGTCTCAAAAAAAAAATTTTTTTTGGAGTTGAAGAGAGGGGAGATGCAAGGGAATCTGTTAGTGCTAGTCGTTCAAAACAGTATCAATAGATAATGTTTAAACTGGAAACAAAGTTTAGCAAGCACAAGTCCAATTTACTTCATAACCTCTTAATGTCTTTTATAATTGTTTAATGCATACTTCAGAATCTCTTTCTACAACTTTAAAGGGGCCCCTTATGAACCAATATTTCCCATGACATTGGTGTGTGATAATTCCTTCAGTTTAAGTTTTTTTCTTCTATTAAGTGCAAGTAAAATTGAAATTAACAAATGTATTAAAATAGTACTTGTATGATCCTATCTTAATAAAAGTATTTCTATTTATTTTTCTAACCTATCTATCCTTGTAGTTCAAAGAAAGATGCCTGAAATAATGTTTCTCCATGTTAGCAATGACATTTCTGGGTGGATGGCCCTGGGGTAACTGGTTTCACTTTTTTGTTTGTGATTTTCTCTACTATTTTAGTTATAATGAGCATAGACTATTTAAAATAGAGTGATTTTGCTTTAAGCACGCACGTGAGTTTGCACATGTGCGCGTGCACGCGTGCACACACACACACATATTCACAGGGGAACCACATGCCCAAAAAGGTTTATAGTGATTGATTCAAATAGAAGAAATGTGGTGATTGTATCAGTCACTACTTTTCTTTGTGTACTCTTTTGCATTTTAGAAATGTTTAAACAATGTTAAATAATTTAATCATTTAACAAAACTGTATAGACAGTAAAAGTTGCCCTCCACTTCCCTCCCAGTCCTCCTCCCAGTTTTTGGTGTATCTTTGCACACCGGACCCACCAGCACATGGGTTTGGGTTCACACGATGCTTCACGGATCTTAGGGAACTTCTGTTATAGAACGTGGAGACCTGCCACGTTCTTTTTTAATGGCCATATTATTTTCTATTGTCTGAACACTATTTTAGTTTTTACGTATATTTAAATTGTCTCTCATAAAATGAGCAGTGCTGTAATATATCTTTGCATAGTTGTGCAAATATATCTTTGGGATAATTTCCTAGAGATGGAATTATTGGGTCAACAGTTGTGTGCTTTACCTTTTGTTTTAACTTTTTGTATTTTTTCCCACTCATTTTAATTCCTTAAAACTTGTCAAAGTTCTTTTTTTATTTAAGAAATATAGGCCAGGCATGGTGGTTTATGCCTGTAATCCCAGCACTTTGGGAAGTCAAGGACTGTGAGCCCAGGAGTTTGAAACCAGCCTGGGCCACATAGCAAGACCTCATCTCTAAAAAATAAAAAATTAACCCAGCATGGTGGCACACACCCCTAGTCCCAGCTACTCAGGAGGACAGGGTGGGAGGAGGGCTTGAACTCAGGAGTTCCAGGCTGCACAGGCTGCAAAAAAAGAGAAGCATATATAAGTAACAAAGTTTCATGTACTCCAAAAGGTCTTATCATGGAAAGCAACATATCTCTGTCCCCCTGCCTCCCTGCCCCAAGATACAAAATACATTTAACTAATTTTAACAGTTTCTTCTGATTGCCATCTCCATAACTCTAAAAAGTAAAAGGTTTATCATGATAGTTCCTAATTGATCCATTTTAGACTTCCTGCTATGGCACATAAGATTTGTGGTTACACAACTATTTTTGGTTAAATCAGTAAGGTATTAAGGCATGCATTATTATAGTTTTATAAATATTGGCTGCTGTCAAGCCAAGTAGTGTACTACAAGCACAGTTTCTTTCCTGTCCAATTTTCTTTTTCCTGGAATCTCTGATTGCCACTCTGTCTTCTCTGACCTCTTCTGATCCTTTTATTCTTGGATCTCAGGTACACTGAATTGCGTTGATGGCGATCCTTGGTTCAGGACATAATTTCAGTGTTGGTTCATACAACGACCTCACACATGTATCTTTTTAGCTATCTATGACTAACACATGGTTCTTCATTTATTTGCCCTTTTCTCCCAGTCTCTTTATTATTCTATCAACTTCCCCCTTTTCCCCAGACCCCTCCGTCTTTCCTCAGTTGAGATTTATTAGTCTCTGACTCAATCAATTACATTTAGATGAATTGAGTAAGCGCTTTCTAATGGTATAAAGAAAAAACAGTTTTGATAAGTTTGTAAACTCTCACTTTTAAGCTCTCATAAATAATTTGGTCTGTTTTCTAATATTAACTAAAAGTAATACAATAAAACCTTAGGAGTGACAAAATTGTTTTATAAAATGGATAAAAATCATGTTTCTCAAGAGATCATCTGTAATCTGGTCACTGGTCACCAAATGGTCTTTGTTTTGTTTTTGTTTTTTGTTTTTGTTTTTGTTTTTTTGAGATGGAGTTTCACTCTTGTTGCCCAGGCTGGAGTGCAATGGTGTGATCTCGGCTTACCACAACCTCTGCCTCCCAGGTTCAAGCGATTCTCCTGCCTCAGCCTCCCGAGTAGCTGGGATTACACATGTGTCACGTGCCCGGCTAATTTTGTATTCTTAGTAGAGATGGGGTTTCTCCAAGTTGGTCAGGCTGGTCTCTAACTCCTGACCTCAGGTGATCTGCCCACCTCAGCCTCCCAAAGTGCTGGGATTGCAGGCATGAGCCACCGCGCCCAGCTGGTCTCTTTTTTGTAAGCATATCCCACTTAGCAGGCAGTATGCCTGGAGTGACTTCTTACTCAGTTCAGGAAATGAGGATTATGATTATTGAATGTTAATTACTGAGAAAATATGGTTATTTAATCTTCTAACAGTCTTACATATTATTTGCTGACTTTATAAATTAGGAAATTGCAAAGGTAAATTACCTGTCCAAGGTCACAAAGCTAGTTAACGGTGGAGTTAAAAGTCAAGCTTTGTTTGATGCCAAAGCTCATATTCTTTCCCCTCTAGCCTACTTTCTGGACTGCATCACCAAACCTTACCCACTGTATTGTATTTGTTTTCTCTCTTAGTGGATGAGTGCTCGTCTGACTACACAATTGTGCTTCCTGTGATTGGGGCCATCGTGGTTGGTCTCTGCCTTGTGGGTATGGGTGTCTATAAAATCCGCCTCAGGTGTCAATCATCTGGATACCAGAGAATCTAATTGTTGCCCAGGGGAAATGAAAATAATGGAATTTAGAGAATTATTTCATCACTTCCAGGATGGATGTTGGGAAGTTCCCTTAGAGTGTGGGTCCTTCAGACAATGTAAACCACCATCTTCTACTCAAACCAAGTGAGTCATGTGTGATTTAAGTTCAGGCAGCCTATCAATTTCTAAATACTTTTTGTTTATTTTATGAAAGATGTAGTAAGCTGTTTATTTTCTAGTTTCCTTTAGAATATTTTAACCACTCAAAGTCAACATTTGAGGTATGTTGAATTAGCATAATACATGTAAAGTAGAATAAGCCTTCAAATTATAAACCAAGGGTCAGTTGTAACTAATATTACCTGTGTTTGCATTGAAGATTTTATTTTACCCTTGATCTTAAAACAAATGCCCTTGCTTTGTTTATCAAATGGACTTTCAGTGCTTTTACTATCTGTGTTTTATGGTTTCATGTAACATGCATATTCCTGGTGTAGCACTTATCTCTCTTTTTCCACTTTACATTTTTTGTTTTTGTTTTTTGAGACGGAGTTTCACTCTTGTCACCCACGCTGGAGTACAATGGTGCAATCTTGGCTCACGGCAACCTCTGCCTCCCAGGTTCAAGTGATTCTCCTGCTTCAACTTCCCAAGTAGCTGGGACTACAGGCACACCCCACCGTGCCTGGCTAATTTTTGTGTTTTTAGTAGAGATGGGGTTTCACCATGTTGGCCAGGCTGGTCTTGAACTCCTGACCTCAGGTGATCCACCCACCTCAGCTCCCAAAGTGCTAGGATTATAGGCATGAGCCATCGTGCCTGGCCTTAAATGTTTTTTTTTTAATCATCAAAAAGAACAACATATCTCAGGTTATCTAAGGTTTTTTAGTAAAACCAACAAAAAGAACAAATCAGATTACATTTTTTATCTTGATGACTCCTGCTCCACAATTGCTAGACTAAGAATTAGGTAGCTACAGATGATAGAACTAAATAATAAATAAGAGACAATAATAATGGCCCTTAATTGTTAACATAAGCGCCAGACTCTAGGCTAAGCACTTTACCTACATCTCATTTCATTCTCACAACTTATAGGTGAATGAGTAAACTGAGACTTAAGGGAACTAAATCACTTAAATGTCACCTGCCTGACTGATGGCAGAGCCAGAGCTTGAACTCATGTTGGTCTGACACCAAGGTCTTTGGTCTTCTCAATACACCAAGTTGCCTACAAAAACAATGACAGCACACTCTGCCTGAAGGCTCACACCTGCCTGCAAGCATATGCTCACCTTACGGGGAAACGGCTTTATCCAGCATCTTGAGACTTTAGAGTAGATTAAAGGAGAGCTTTGCATCTTTAGGCATTAGGGTAGATGAAAGGAGAGCTTTGCAGACAACAAAATAGCCTATCCTTAATAAATCCTCCACTCTCTTGAAGGAGACTGAGGGGCTTTGTAAAACATTAGTTTCTCATTTTTGTGGGATTATTTAGCTGGGCTGTAAAGATGAAGGCATGGAATAAACTTCTCAAAGTATTTTTAATTTTTTCCGATAATAGAGAAACTTCGCTAACCAACTATTCTTTCTTGAGTGTATAGCCCCCTCTTGTGGTAACTTGCTGCTTCTGCACTTCATATCTATATTTTTCTGTTGTTCACTTTATTCTGTAGAGCAGTCTGCCAAGAATTTTATTCCTGCTGTTTTTTTTTGCTGTTAAAGAAAGGAGTTAAGTCAGGATAACAGAAAAGTCCACATAACCCTAGAATTTTTAGTCAAGGAATAATTCAAGTCAGCCTAGAGACATGTTGACTTTCCTCATGTGTTTCCTTACAACTCAGTAGGTTGTCAAGGTCCTGACTTTAACCTTAATAAAACATTGAATTGTATTAAAAGTTTTTGTAATAAAAACTTACTTTGGAGATTTGTGCATGTCATTTATTTTTTAGGATTCATTTTTGTGCTGTATAAAATTTTGTTTACAATCATCTTAGATTTTTGCTCAGATCAATAAGTTAAATCATCTTTCTATAGTTTATTCTATTCTCCATTGCCACATTATCACTTGGTAGGAATTCCTGAGAAGATAAACCACATTAAAGTTACATATGAAATGTCTCAACTCTTAGCTTAGACTGACTGCATTGCTAGTTTACTTAAGTGTAGCCACATTTGTTCATTCATTCATTTCATCACCATTGATTAAGAATTTGCTAAATGTCAGATACTCTTATAGGAGCTGAGATGAGTAAGAGGTCCTGTATTAGTTACCTATAGTGATCAGAGAGAAAGAGAGAGAGAGGGCCGGGCGCGGTGGCTCACGCTTGTAATCCCAGCACTTTGGGAGGCCAAGGCGGGCAGGTCACGAGGTCAGGAGTTTGAGACCAGCCTGGCCAATATGGTGAAACTCTGTCTCTACTAAAAATACAAACAAATTAGCTGGGCATGGTGGTGCGCCCCTGTAGTCCCAGCTACTGGGGAGCCTGAGGCAGAAGAATCGCTTGAACCCGGGAGGTGGAGGTTGCAGTGGGCTGAGATTCTGCCACTGCACTCCAGCGTGGGCGACAGAGCAAGACTCCGTCTCAAAAAAAAAAAAAAAAAAAAAGAGAGAGAGAGAGAGAGAGAGACTGACCAAGATGAAAGCTGTCATATCCTTTAAAACCTAATCACAGAAGAAACATACTATCATTTCTCTGTTTTTTTATGGTTCACATAGAACATCCCTGGTACGCTTTGGAAGGGGACTACACAAGGGCTTGAATACCAGATTTCTTAGTCCATTTTGTGCTGTTATCACAGAATACCACAGATTTTGGGATAACTTACAAGCAATAGAAGTTGATTTGGTCATGGTTCTGGAGGCTGGGAAGTCCAAGATGGAAGGGCCAAATCTGATGTGTGTCTTCTTGCTGCATTGTAAGATGGTTAAGGCATCACATGATGCGAGGACACAGAAGAGAGAGCAAGAGGGGCCCACACTTGTAATAATAGCATTAGTCCATCCATGAGGGCAGAGCCGTCATGACCTCATTGCCTCTGAAAAGTTCCACTCCTCAACACTGTCGCATCATAGATTAAGTTTCATTCACACTTTTGAATTGTACATTAAGTTTCCAACATATGGTTTAGGGGACACCTGCAAACCACAGCACCAGGAAAGGGAGGAACTCCTGGAGGCATTGTGGGTGCTGCCTACCCCAGGTGCCTACCGTTAAGGTGCACATTGTGGAATTAGTGGTTTACTTTTTGGAGAGAACTTGGGTAAATTAATTCCAGTATACATACTAAGAGAAGTGGATTAATAGGAACATATACAAGGGATGATGAGAGCAAGGCCCTTTCCAGCCTGCTTCCAAACCTACCCCAGGTGTAGCACCTCCTCAGGAGCACAGCCTCCCGACCCTGGTGATGAAGGTCCATCGACCACAGGGGCTGGTGTTGACCCATTTGTCTATAGCACTGACGTCACGGTTTCATCTTCCTAAAAGCAAGTACCCAGGATGGCTCCAGCTCCTAACCAATCTGCCCCACCTTTGTTCTTCTCACACTTTCTTGCTTTGTAAGGTCCTAGATCCTCCTCTGGACTCCTGTTTGGGGCTCTAAGCTTGAAGGCCAGGAAGGTCTGAGGACACAAATACATGAGCCACTCCTTCCTGGCCCGGGACTTGGTTCTCTAGGATGATTTGCTGTGAGGTTTCCCTCTGCCCACTAAGTAAGAGAAGTATAAACGATAAAAAGGGATGGAAGAAGAATCTCTGCCAATGAAAAAAGAGTTTCATTTTATAATACTCCGACCCCTCCCTCATCAACAAGTCCCTTCACCCCACCTTAGTGCCTCCAAGAGATGCCAATTTTGGTCAAGTGTTGGCAGGCATGAAGAAGAGATGTTTAGGCTAGGCACCATGGCTTACACCTGTAATCCCAGCACTTTGGGAGGCTGAGGCCGTTGGATCACCTGAGGTCAGGAGTTTGAGACCAGCCTGGCCAATATTGTGAAACCCCATCTCTACTAAAAATATAAAAATTAGCCAGACATGGTGGCAGGCGCCTGTAATCCCAGCTATTTGGAAGGCTGAGGCAGGAGAATCATTTGAACCTGGAAGGCAGAGGTTGCAGTGAGCCAAGATGGCAGCACTGCACTCTGGCCTGGGCAACAGAGTGAGACTCTGTCTCAAAAAAAAAAAAAAGAAAAGAAAAAAGATGTTTTATTTTGTTTTTAACTTAACTAGTTCTATATTAAAACCAAGATTGAGTATGGATAAATTTGTGAAATAAATTCTGTTGTCAAAATTCTAAAATCTCTTTTGCTTTCCAGATATTCCCTCATGCTGTCCTGGCAAACTTTCTTCTTAAGTGCTCATGTATTCTAACTTCCTCATATCTCCACCAGCCCCACCACCCCACCCCAACATACTTCAGCTGATCCCCGCAATTTTATTCACTCACTCAATACCATTTTTTTTTTTTTAACGGAGTCTCACTCTGTCACCCAGACTGGAGTGCAATGGCACTGTCTCGGCTCACTGCAACCTCTGTCTCCTGGGTTCAAGCAATTCTCCTGCCTCAGCCTCCCGAGTAGCTGGGATTGCACATGCACCACCATGCCCGGCTAATTTTGTATTCTTTGTGGAGATGGGGTTTTTCCATATTGGCCAAGGTAGTTTCAAGCTCCTGACCTCACGTGATCCGCCCTCCTCAGCCTCCCAGCGTGCTGTGATTACAAGCATGAGCCACTGCACCCAGTCATTTTTTTTTTTTTTTTTTGAGACAGGGTCTTCCTCTGTCACCCACGCTGGAATGCGGTGATGTGATCATGGCTTACTGTAGCTTCAACTTCCCAGGCTCCGGTGACCCTCCCACTTCAGCCTCAAAGGTAGCTAGGACTATAGGTGTGTGCTATCACACCCAACTAATTTTTATTTTATTTTTCTATACATATGGGGTCTTGCTATGTTGCCCCAGTTGGTCTAAATTTCTGGGCTCAAGTGATCCACTCACCTCTGCCTCCCAAAGTGCTGGGATTACAAGCATGAAGCACCACTCCTGGCTCATTATCGTGTGTTAGTAACCCATTGTGGAGTTGTCTTTTATCTCTCCCAAAGCCACATGTATTTTGTCAAAAGACATTACCTTAATCCAAAGGCATAAAGCTTCAGCTGGGTGCAATGGCTCATACCTGTAATCCCAGCACTTTGGGAAGCCAGCGCAGGCAGATCATTTGAGGCCAGGAGTCCGAAACCAGCCTGGCCAATATGGCAAAACCCCATCTCTACTAAAAATACAAAAATTGGCTGGGCATGGTGACACGCGCCTGTAGTCCCAGCTACTCGGGATGGGGGGGCATGAGAATCGCTTGAACCCAAGAGGCGGAGGTTACAGTGAGTTGAGATGGCACCACTGCACTCCAGCCTGAGTGACAGAGTGAGACTCTGTCTCAAACAACATCAACAACGAAAACAAAGGCATAAAGCTTTATGTTTGAGGTTTTAGGCCTGAGCACAAGATTTGCAAGAGGAATCTTTCAAGGCAGCAGGATCTCCTGGCCTCCATCTATTCTCAGCACCTGCCAGGAGTCGCTACCCACACTTCCTGTTAAGACAGCTCTGACAGTAAGCTTGTTTTACATTGACATGCCTCTGTAGCTTCACTAGCTACTGGATGGACACTTTTAATTGGACAGTTTTAAAAGACATTACCGGCTGGGCAGAGTGGCTCACGCCTGTAACCCCAGCACTTTGGGAGGCCGAGGATGGCGGATCATTTGAGGTCAGGAGTTCGAGACCATCTTGGCCAACATGGTTGAGACCCTGTCTCTACTACAAATATAAAAATTAGCCAGGCATGGTGGCGGGCACCTATAATCTCAGCTGCTTGGAAGGCTGAGGCGGGAGAATAACTTGAACTCGGGAGGTGGAGTTTGCAGTGAGCCAAGATTGAGCCACTGCACTCCAGCCTAGGTGACAGAGCAAGACTCCATCTCAAAAAAAAAAAAAAAAAAAAGACATTACCTCCAATTTTCTTCCAGAAATAGGTGAGTTGTAAATAATAGATATCCAGATGATACGCAGATATTTGAATACAGAATTTTGTTTTAAGATGGGGTGTGGCCCTGTTGCCCAGGCTGGAGTAAAGTGGCATGCTTATGGCTTACTGTAACCTTGAATTCTTGGGCTCAAGTGATCCTCCCATCTCAACCTCCCAAGTAGTTGGAACTACAGGCATGCCCCACCACACCCAGCTTTCTTTCTGTAGGGACAGGGTCTTGCTGTGTTGCCCAGGCTGGTCTTAAATTCCTGTCCTCAAGCAATTCACTCACTTTGGCCTCCCAAACCACTGAGATCACGGGTGTGAACCACACCACACCTAGCCAGAATGCAGAATTTTTTTAAGATCAGACTTTCCATCTTGTTTGACTTATGATTTGAAACTGTTTATTAAGATTTCCTTGAAACTCAACTGGCTGTGGTGGCTCAACCTATAATCTCAGCACTTTGAGAGGCTTAGGCGGGTAGATCACTTGAGGTCAGGAGTTTGAGACGAGCCTGGACGACATGGCGAAACCCTGTCTCTACTGAAAATACAAAAATTAGCCTGGCATGGTGGCACACCCTTGTAGTCCTGGCTACTCAGGAGGCTGAGGCAGGAGAATCCCGTGAACCTGGGAGACAGAGGTTGCAATGAGCCAAGATAGCGCCACTGCACTCCAGCCTGGGCGACAGAGCAAGACTCTGTCTCAATAAATAAATAAATAAATATTTTCTTGAAACTCTTATCCATGAACTCTGATCCATCACACTCCAAAGTCTCCACTTCGCACTGCGCAGCCCTCCTCTGCTGTCATCTTTCTTGGCTCTTCTGCTTTCCTCCGATTCCTTAAATATAGGCTGTAGCACTCAGGGTTCTCCAGAGAAACAGAACCGACAGGAGACATGTGTGTGTGTGTGTGTGTGTGCACGCGCGCGCGTGTGTGATTAGGTCTGGAATCTCCAGCAGGAATTAATATTGCAGTCTTGAGGTAGAATCACCTTTTCTCTGTAAACCCTCCGGTTTTGCTCTAAGGCCTTCACTTATTTTGACAAGGCCCATTCACCTTATCAAGGAGAGTCTCCTTTACTTAAAGCCAACCGACTGTAGATATTAACCACATCTACAAAACATATATATATATAATTTGAGATGGAGTCTCGCTCTGTTGTCCAGGCTGGAGTCCAGTGGCACAATCTCAGCTCACTGCAACCTCCGCCTCACAAGTTCAAGCAATTCTCCTGCTTGGGCCTCCTCAGTAGCTGGGATTACAGGTGCATGCCACCACGCTCGGCTAATTTTTGTGTTTTTTAGTAGAGACGGGGTTTCGCCCTGTTGGCCAGGGTGGTGTTGAACTCCTGACCTCAGGTGATCTGCACACCCCGGCCTCCCAAAGTGCTGGGATTTCAGGCGTGAGCCACCACGCCCAGCTTCTACAAAATATTTTCATAGTAACACCTCAAATAGTGTTTGATTAAATAACTGCATGCGATAGCCTAGTCAAGTTGACACATAAAACTACACATGCTTTGGGGGAAACAAAACATAGATTTTCCCCCTAATTCTCTCCTTAGCCACTTTTTCTCAAAATCTTCTCCCTCCGTGACCCACATGGAAGTGGAGCAGACAGATCTCAAACCTAACCAACTGAAAACAAAGTATGAATCCCCACCTTTCACCCACCAGACCCTCAAATCAGCTCCTTCTTCCCATATCAAAGCCTCTTGTGATTTTTTGTTTCTTTGTTTTATATATATATATATATATTTTTTTTTTTTTTTTTTTTTGAGATGGAGTCTTGCTCTGTCATCCAGGCACTATCTTGGCTTGCTGCAACCTCTGTCTCCTGGGTTCAAACAATTCTCCTGCCTCAGCCTCCTGAGTAGCTAGGACTACAGGCATGTGCCACAATGCCTGGCTAATTTTTTGTATTTTTAGTAGAGATGGGGTTTCACTATGTTGGCCAGGCTGGTCTCAAACAGGCTGCCCACCTCGACCTCCCAAAGTGCTGGGATTACAGTCATGAGTCCCCACGCCTAATCTATTGCTTTGTTTTTTAGAGATAGTCCTCCCTCTGTCACCCAGGCTGGAGTGGTATGCAGTGGTGCCATCATAGTTCATTGAAGCCTGGAATTTCTGGGCTCAAGTGATCCTCCTGCCTCAGCCTTCCCGAGTAGCGGGGATTACATGCACTTGCCACCATGCCTGGCTACTTTTCCCCTCATTTTATTAGAGATGAGGTCTTGCTATATTGCCCAGGTTGGTCTCCAGCTGCTGGTCTCCAGAGATCTTCCTGATTCCCCAAGTAGCTGGGATTAAAGGTGTGAGCCACTGTGCTAGGCAAGCCTCTAGTTTTGATTTCAAAAACTTTGCAGGTATCCTTGATCCTTCTCTTTCCCTCACCTTCTGTACACAGTCCATCAGCAAGTCTTGTCAGTGTTGCCTTTAAAATATATCCAGACTAGAATCCAATCACTTCTTTTTTTTTTTTTTTTTTTTTTTTTTGAAATGGAGTCTTACTCTGTCACGAAGGCTGGAGTGCAGTGGCATGATCTCGGCTCACTGCAACCTCCACCTCCCTGGTTCAAGCAATTCTCCTGCCTCAGCCTCCCGAGTAGCTGGGATTACAGGCATGCGCCATCACGCCCAGCTAATTTTTTGTATTTTTAGTAGAGACGGGGTTTCGTCATGTTAGCCAGGATTGTCTTGATCTCCTGACCTCGTGATCCACCCGCCTCGGCCTCCCAAAGTGCTGGGATTACAGGCGTGAGCCACCATGCCCAGCCGTACCAATCACTTCTTACTATCTCTACCACTACTGCTGCAGTCAAAGCCTCTCTCTCAGGCTACAGGAGGCTAGCAGTCCTCTCTTCTGGCTCACTGAGTCCATTCATTGAAACATAGGTCAGATCACATTGCCCTTCTGGTAAAACCCCTTTTGATGGCCTCCTACTTTGGCCTTCAGAGACCCGCCTGTCTGGTCCCCATATTCCTCCCTCCTCGTGGGTCCTGCTTCCCTCCCCTTGACTCACCACAGGCAAGCCACGCCAACTTGCTTCTGGTCCTCGACGTTAACTTCTCCAGATATTACGTCTCACTCCTTTTCATTCAGGGGACAACACAGAGAGGCTTTCTGGGGTTTCCCTACCTAAAGTAGACCCACCCCGTGTGCCTGGTCACTCTTGTCTTACTACCCTGCTCATTTTCATCATACACTCAATCCCTAATGGAAAGGATCTTGTCTCTTTTCTGCCGCCCAACTGTCCTGTACGTTTCATGACGGGCAGATGGAGGCAGCACAGGGGAGTGGCATGTTTCAGCCTGTGGTGGCTGTGAGAATGTGCCATACAGACCTCCAACTACAGGACGTGTCATTGGCCAAAGGCCCCAGCTGCTGTGCTTTGAAAGCTATTGCTGGCCAGCCACAGTGGCTCACACCTATAATCCCAGCACTTTGGGAGGCCGAGGTGGGCAGATCACCAGGTCAGGAGTTCAAGACCAGCCTGGCCAACATGGTGAAACCCCATCACTACTAAAAATACAAAAATTATCCAAGTGTGGTGGTGTGTGCCTGTAGTCCCAGCTACTTGGGAGGCTGAGGCAGGAGAATCTCTTGAACCCGGGAGGCAGAGGTTGCAGTGAGCTGAGATCGCACCACTGCACTCCAGCCTGATGACAGAGCGAGACTCCATCTCAAAAAAAAATAATAATAAAATAAAATAAAATTAGCCAGGCATGGTGGTGCACACCTGTAATCCTAGCTACTCAGGAGGCTGAGGCAGGAGAATTGCTTGAACCTGGGAGGCGGAGGTTGCAGTGAGTCAAGATAGTGCCACTGCACTCCAGCCTTGGTGACAGAGCAAGACTCCATCTCAAAAAAAGAGACAGAGCTATTGCCACGTTTGCCCCAAAGCCACAAGCATCTTCCACAGGCAGTTCCCAGACAAGGACTGAGCGTGCAGGGATACTAAGGTGAAACCATTCCCAGGACACACAGAGCTGATCTGATAGCTGACTTTGGCTTGAGGACTTCTCAACTGCCAGACCTTCCTTAGACTGCACGACAGAAATGCTTCTGCCCAGTGCTCCTTCACTTTCCCCTTCATGCAGATTCAAGCTGGCATCATGGTCTAAAAACTCTCCAGCCCTTGGCTCCCTCGCCATTTTCTCCCACAGACTTTTCCCCTGATAAAATCTGGTATGGTTAATCCCATCTTGGCATCTTTTTCTTAAAAGTCCCGGACTAACGTAAGTGGTGCTGAAAGTGGCCCAAGAAAAGAGGCAGTAAGAAGGGGATTTGGAACTGGCTCACCCATCACCCAGCGGACAGAGGGGATGTTGTCCTGGTTGATAGGTAGGCACAGATAGTCCCTGGCCCTGGGTGGCAGCTCAGTTGCTAAAGATTTCATTGGTGGTGACCTGAGAAAAGATGCTGTTGGAGGGGAATGTTGTGGCAGGTGTGATTTCACAAGCATTTAACAATATGGGAGAACAATGCCTACCATAGCAAAATGGGCTGTCCTACTAAATTGTGTTGATAGCCCTTCAGGGGAATAACAGAGACTGAGGGCTGTTAACAAGCAGTGAATCACCAAGTATGAGAGTAGGAGAGCATAGAGGTAGCTTACATAACAGGCATTATCTTCTGTAGTGGCAAGATAGACTCAGTTTTTAACAGCCGGTCAAAAATCTAATTGCAAGCTGGGCTTGATGGCTCATGCCTGTAATACCAGCACCTTGGGTGGCCGAGGTGGGAGGACTACTTGAGCCCAGGAGTTTGAGACCAGTGTGGCAACATAGAGAGACTCCTGTCTCTACAAAAAGTTAAAAAATTAGCTGGGCATGCTCGTGCTCACCTATGGTCCCAGCTATTCTGGAGGCTGGGATGGGAGGATAGCTTGAGCCCAGGAGGTCAAGGCTGCAGTGAGCAGTGATCTCACCACTGCACTCTAGCCTGGCTGACAGAGCAAGACCTTGTCTCAAAAAAAAAAAAAAAAGATTGCAAGTCTACAGAGCTTCAAAGAGATTTGAGTGTCCAGTGCACGCAGGTCCGGTATAGAAAGCGCAGGGCCCTGGTGGGGAAATCTGGGATCCTGAACCACAGCGCAGGGGCACTGAGATGGATTCCACCAGTGATATTTGACTCTGCAAAAGCCGAGAACATCTGGGATTTCAGATGTAGCCCAGCCTTCCCTACTTGGTGCTAGCAAGTCAGTTTTCTGGAAGATGCTACTGAAGCCTCTCTCACAAGGCAAGAGGTGACCCCCCTCCTCTCCTCCTTGCCAGGCTGAGAACTAGGATTAAAATGCAACTGAACTCATGCTTGGCCTGATTGAGGCAGGAGAATAGGGAAGCTGGGGTTAGCAGGGTTTCAGCAAGTGCAGCCAGTCAGCATGGGCAGGGGAGCAGCAGGTGCAGCCAGTGCGCACGGGCAGGGGAGCAGCAGGTGCAGCCAGTGCGCATGAGCAGGAGAGCTGCAGGTGCAGCATATAGGTCACATCCTTGTCTCTGTGACAAGCCACTTCAGCCCCCGATTGGCCACCGGCCAGTCCTTCATGGGATGTGGCCAATTGGAGGCCTCTAAGGGTTTCCTAGGGGTTTTGCTGGGTTCTTTCTAGCTGAATAAAAACCCTAACTGAGGGGGCTCTTCAGCAGCTGCTTGCTTAAGCCTGCTCCCACTCTGTGAATTGTCTTCGATAAATCTGTCCCCACTCCGTGGCGTTGTGTTCAATTCTTTGTCCAATATGCCAAGAACCTGGACATCACAATTAGGACTTTTTTTTTTTTTTTTTTTTTTTGAGATAGAGTCTTATCCTTGTCGCTTAGGCTGGAGTGCAATGGCACAATCTTAGCTCACTGCAACCTTCGCCTCCAGGGTTCAAGCGATTCTTCTTCCTCAGCCTCTCGAGTAGCTGGGATTACAGGTGTCCCACACCACGTCCAGCTAATTTTTGTAATTTTAGTAGAGACGGGGTTTCACCGTGTTGGCCAGGCTTGTCTCGAACTCCTGACCTCAGGTGATCCACCCACCTCGACCTCCCAAAGTGCTGGTATTATGGGCATGGGCCACTTTGCCTGGCCACATTTAGGACCTTCTATCTGGTAACATGATAAGTGGGGAAAGAGACTACACACACACAAAACGGCAAGAATCCGCTGGCACGGACAGGCTGGACCCAGGTGAATACTCCTGGGGCTGGATTTTGAAGGTGCTTGATCAATAGAGCCAGAAGGTAAATCTGGGTAAGCAAGAATTCACTGACCTGAGGGTAGATTCTTGAACATGGTATTTAACACCCAGCAAGTATTCCAGGGAATGGACACTTGCTATGAGATGGCTCTGAGAAGCCTGGAAGAAATGATATCCAATTCTAAGCAAAGCGGAGATGCCTGAGTGGCCCTGGCAGACAGCAGAGGAAGGAATAAGGAGGTTGAGGAGAGTGTTGAGTAGATGTATTTTAATAAGGTCAGAAGACACGCTAGAGGATTGTTTTCCATGAGAGGGCTCAGGATACATCTTTTACTAAGGCCGTCAGAGGGGTGCCAGCATTCCTGAGCACATTGGTGTGGCTCTTTTGTAACACAGATGGTAGGAGAGAGGTCCCAAAGCTGGGACTATGGGTCCCCTGAAACAAAGCCAGGTGGCAGATTTAGCCACCACAAGATGGGAGACTGTCATTACCATAACAACTGGCAAGGTAGAGGGACATCCAAAGGAGCACGGTTTGCAGCGTTCGTGGATGTGGTTAATGGAGTAGGGAATCCCAAGGAGCAAAATAGAGGGCCAGCCAGCACGGGTCCTGCTTAACATCTAAAGCAACAGCAATGACAACAGACAGTGGAGAGGCAGGAGGCTAAGGGTGGTCACTCCAATAAAATACCACGAATCCTTGCTCGGTTTCCAGAACCGAGGCAATTTTTAGATCTGGAGCCCACTGCCTGAAGAAGTGGCTTGGCTCTAAGAGGAAGAGCCTATGAAGATTCTTCTCCTTCTTCCCCCAAAGGGACTTGAGAGGAAAAAACTGTTTTACGTCTTCTTTTACACCACAACAATCAACATGGAAAACTGCTGTGACCAAATGTGTATGTTTCTCCCCACCCCCAAATACCAAGCAAGCCATCTGTTCTGCAGTGGACACCACATGGGTTCCTTCAGTTCAATTCTGACACTACCTGGAGGCAGCATCAGATCCCACGGGTTGAGGACTCACTCCCCAAGACTGCTCCCCACCCTCTCTGCACTTCCAATGCCAATTGTAAGCCCTGGGCTATTTTGCCTGTGCTTTTGACCCACCGGCTAAAAACCAGGGTTTCCACAACTCCCTCCCTCCTCGGGTTCTATTAATTTGCTAGAGTGGCTTCCAGAACTCAGGGAAACACTTTTACCAGTTTATTATAAAGGACATTTTTTTTTAAAGACAGAGTCTTCTTCTGTCATCCAGGTTGGACCACAGTGGTGTGACCACAGCTCCTTGCAGCCTTGACCTCCTGGACTCGAGGGAACCTCCCACCTCAGCTTGCTTTCATTCTTTTTTTTTTTTCCCCCACCTCAGCTTTCTAAGTAGCTGGAACCATAGGCTCGCACCACTAAGCCCAGCTAATTTTTTTCTTTCTTTTATTTTTTTAGACGGAGTCTCACTCTGTCACCAGGTTGGAGTGCAGTGGCGCCATCTTGGCTCACTGCAACCTCCCCTTCTGGGTTCAAGCGATTCTCCTGCCTCAGCCTCCTGAGTAGCTGGGATTACAGGCACCTGCCACCATGCCCGGCTAATTTTTGTATTTTTAGTAGAGACGGAGTTTCACCATCTTAGTCAGGATGGTCTCTATCTCTGGACCTCGTGATTCGCCCCCCTTGGCCTCCCAAAGGGGTGGGATTACAGGTGTGAGCCACCGTGCCAGGCCAATTTTTTTTTTTTTTTTAAGATGGGGTCTCACTACATTGCCAGGCTGGTCTCCAACTTCTGGTCTCAAGCAATCCTCCTGCCTCAGCTCCCAAAGTGCTGAGATTACAGGTGTGAGCCAATGCGCCTAGCCTTCAAAGGATGTTTTAAAGGATACAAATACACAGACAGATGAAGAGATACATAGGGCAAAGTCGGAAGGGTCCAGAATGCAGGAGCTTTTGTCTCCATGGAGTTGGGGCGCACCACCCTCTGGGCACACAGATGCGTAAGCCCGTATATGTTTGGCTATCTGCAAGCTCCCAAACCTTGTCCCTGTTGTATTTTTACAAAAACTTTCTTGTGTAGACATGATTAGTTAACATTAGCCATTGATGATCAGCTTAACCTTCAGCCCCCTCCCTCCCTGGGGGTTGCCGGGTGGGACTGTGATTTATAATAAAGTTTTGTGACTCTAAATGTCTCAAAATGGAATCACTTGTGACAGGTTACTCAGCCTACCGTGAAACTGCTGACCCCTAAGCATATGTATGGTGTTCTGAGGTGAAGATGCCTGTGTGGCCAGGCACCCCTGAGACCTGACAAGAAAGCGGAGCTAAAAGACCACTGAGTTAACAGTTAAGGACACTCCTGTGGAGGACCATAAAAACTGCAAAGAAACTGACCATGGCTAAGATGCCTGCAGAAGCTCTGCCGATGAGAACTCTGAGGCCTCTTTTCCATGAGGCAATGGACCCCCCCTGGCGACATTCTGAGAAAAACCAGCCCCAAGGGTTGTAAGTCAGCCTGCTGGTCTCCTGAGCTACTTGCTGTGGTTCCTCCCACTCTCTGTTATTACTGCATGTGTGTGTGCCAAGTATATTTGCATGACTGTTGGTGTGTGAAACTTGCAATAAACTGTGAATTCGTAATCACTTAAGTGGCCATTGAGTCACTGTGAAACCTCTTGGGTACCCCTGTGGGAGTTGGCACGATTAGGCTAATCGAAACTCTAAGCAAGAGAGATCCAAAGTCCTGACCTTCTTCTAATCCTGCCTCGGTTCTTCCAGTGACCAGCCCCCATCCTGGAGCTACCTAGCGGGGGCCAGCCATCAGTCAGCTCATTAGCATACAATAAAGTGTCACTGTGGAGATCCTAAGGATTTCAGGAGTTGTATGCCAGGAAACAGGGACAAAGGGTGATATATATTTCACAGTATTGCATGACCTATGGCCATTTATTGACTGACGGTACACCAGGAGAAGGAAAGAACCACGTGTTTCAGGCACTATTGGATACAGGGTCTGAGCTGACATTGATTCCCAGAGACCCAAACTGTCATCATGACACTCCTGATAAATTCCGGGCTTATAGGAACCAAGTAGAAAATGGAGTCCTCAGACCAGGCACAGAGGCTCACGCCTGTAATCCCAGTACTTTGGGAGGCTGAGGTGGGTAGATCATGAGTTCAGGAGTTCCAGACCAGACTGCCAACATGGCGAAACCCCATCTCTACTAAAAATACAAAAGTTAACCAGGCATAGTGGTGCGTGCCTGTAATCCCAGCTACTCGGGAGGCTGAGGCAGGAGAATCGCTTGAACCTGGGAGGCAGAGGTTACAGTGAGCCGAGATCACACCACTGCACTCCAGCCTGGCCACCAGAGCAAGACTCCATCTCAAAAAAAAAAAAGAAAGAAAAAGAAAAAAACGGAGTCCTGGCTAAAGTCTGGCTCGTAGTGGGCTCCTTGGACCCCAAGAATAGGTCCATGGGTTCCGTGGACCTATTCAGTGGTCATTTCCACAGTATCAATGAGCAACAAGGATTAATACATTTGGCAGTTGGAGTAACCTTCATATTGGGTGCCCAGTCTGTAGAGTAAGAGCTACTATTGTAGGAAAGGCCAAGTGGGAATCACTGAAATGCCTTCTTCCTTGTCTCCACCAAGACAGTAAATGAAAAAATAATATCATATTCTGGAACACGATGGTTGGTATCACCATTAAAGACCTAGAGAATTCCCAGTCATCTCTCCATATTCATTAGTCTAGGCCCTGTGGAAACAGGATGAATCTCAGTTTGTAGATTCCTACAAACTTAAATAGCAGGCTGATTGCAGCTGCTGTGTCTGATGTGGTATCATTGCTGGAGCAGATTATGAAGGCCTCTGGTACATGGTATGCAGCCATTGATTTGGAAAATATGCTCTTTTCCATTCCAGCTAAAAAAAGCATCAAAACAAGTTCTCATTCACATGGAATGGACAGCAGTATTCATCTGCAGTTTTGCCTCAGAGCTTTGTTAACTCTCCTGCCCTCTATCATATAGTCCAAAGAGATTGGCACCACACAGGCATCCCATAGGGACAGTACTCTGATCCATGACATTGACATTATGCTAAATGGACAGATAAGGAAGAAGTGGTTAGTATGCCAGAGGCCTTGGTGAGATACATATGTTCCAGGAGGTAGAAGATTCAGGGATTGACTGTTTCTGTGATGTTTTTAGGGGCCCAGGAGGTCAGAGGCTTTCCAGAATATCCCCCCCAAAATTAAAGTACATATTTTTTGCATCTTGCATCCCTTCCACAAGGAAGGAAGCACCAGAGGATGGTAGGCCTCTTTAGGCTCTGGAGGCTACGTTTCATACCTGGGAAAATTCCTCTGGTTCATTTACCAGGTGACATAGAAAGTTACCACTTTCGATGTGGCCAGAGTTAGGAAAGAGCAGTACAGCAGGTCCAGGCCACGGTGCAGTCAGCCCTGCTGCCTGAGCCAGGTAGGCAGACCTTACGGTGTTGAAGGTGTCAGTGGTGAGAAAAGGTGCAGTATGGAATATTTGGCAAACTCCAGCGGAAGAATCATAACACAGACCCCAGATGTTTTGAGCAAGGTCGAGGCCATGCTGCCATTTGTAGCAGACAGAGATATATACTTTTGAGAAATTGCTCTTGACATGTGACTGGGTCCTGGAGCACTGCCCGTTTTGAGGTAGATTCTGTCAAACCCACTGAGTAATAAAGTCAGGTGGGTTCAGCAGTAGTCAACTGTGAGAAGGAAATGGTACATCCAGTGTCAAGTACATGCAGGACCAGAGGGCATGAATAGGTTTCTTGAGAAGGCAGTCCAGCCCCCATGTCACCCAGCAGTGCCCCTCCCCTAGCTTGCATCAATTTTATTAGGGGCCAGCAGGAGGGAACAGGTAAGAAGTTGAAAACGGAGGAAAAGCACACATTGGTTTACACACAAGTTGGCTTGGTTTGTGGGTATAAGCCAAAAGTGGGCAGCAGCTGTATTACAGTCACATTCAGAGATGCCCCGGAAACACAGTGGGGAAAGAAAATCTTCCCAATGGGCAGAGTAGCAAGCAGGACACTGCAGGAAAAGTGGCGCGGGATGAGAAAAGACACAAATTCTTGGACAATGCTGTGGCCTGGTCATCTGGCCAAGGGTCTGGAGAAAGAGACTGGAGCATCAGAGACAAGGAGGTCTGGGGTAGAGGTATGTGGATGGACTTATTAGGGTAGCTATAAAGTGTAAATATTTTTGCATCACATGTTAATGTCCACGAGAAAGTATCCACCATAAAAGAGTCACTGAACAAACAAGTCAGCAATTTTTTTTTTTTTTTGAGACAAGTTCTCACTGTGTCACCCAGGCTGGAGTGCAATGGTATGAATATAGCTTACTGCAGCCTCAAACTCCTGGATGGAAGTGATCCTCCTGCCTCAGCCTCCTGAGTAGCTGTGACCACACACAGGCATGCACCACCACACCTGGCTAATTTGTTTTTTTGTTTTTTTTTTTTTTTGAGATGGAGTCTCACTCTGTTGCTCAGGCTGGAGTGCAGTGGCGTGATCTCAGCTCACCGCAACTTCTGCCTCCCAGGTTCAAGCCATTCTTCTGCCTCAGCCTCCCAAGTGGCTGGGATTACAGGCACCCACCACCATGCCGGCTAATTTTTGTATTTTTAGTAGAGATGGGGTTTCACCATGTTGGTCAGGCTGGTCTTGAGCTCTTGACCTCAGGTGATTGGCCCATCTCTGCCTCCCAAAGTGCTGGGATTACAGGCATAAGCCACTGTGCCCGCCCCCATCTAATTTTTTTAATTTTGTAGAGATGGGGTCTTACCGTGTTGCCCAGGCTGGTCTCAAAATCCTGGACTCGAGTAATCCTCCCATCTTGGCCTGACAAAGTGCAAGATTACAGGTGTGAGCCACCACACTTGGCCTAAACAAGTCAACAAATTAACTCAGCCAGTGAGTTAGCTAGGCTTTGTCATAAATGACAACAGTGTTTGCACAATGCGCGTGTGAATAGGTGAACATGGTGGCATGACTTCCCACTTGCCAAGGCCAGTCTAGCTATTGCAAATTAAAACCACAGTGAGACATCATTCCACAACCTCCAAAATTGATACAATTTAAAAGACGGGCAATACCAAGTATTGATGAGGAAATGCTATTTATTGCTGGTAGAAAAGAGATACAATCATTATAGAAAAAGTTTTTGGCAGTTTCTTGTAAACTTAAACATATAACTGTCCCAACACTTTCCTGTAAAGGGAAAGATAGTAAACATTTTAGGTTTTGTGGTCCAGATGGTTTCTATGGCAACTATTCTACTCAGCTGTTGTAGCATGAAAAGCAACTACAGACAACAAGTAAAAATATAGGCTTGTCTATATTCCATATTCAGAAAACTTAATTTATAAAAATAGGTAGGTGGGCTGGGCGCAGTGGCTCATGCCTGTAATCCCAACACTTTGGGAGACTGAGGCGGGCAGATCACAAGGTCAGGAGTTCGAGACCAGCCTGACCAACATGGTGAAACCCCATCTCTACTAAAAATACGAAAATTACCCAGGCGTGGTGGCACGCACCTGTAATCCCAGCTACTCAGGAGGCTGAGGCAGGAGAATCGCTTGAACCTGGGAGGCGGAGGTTGCAGTGAGCCGAGATCATGCCACTGCACTCCAGCCTGGGTGACAGAGTGAGACTCCATCTCAAAAAAAAAAAAAGAAGGTAGCTGGGCTATGAGCTCTAGTTTGCTGTTCTCTTACCTAGAAATTCAACAGCTAGGTATACATGCACAATAAATGGGTACGTATGTCCACAGAAGGAGGCAAAAAATACTCATAGTAGCTTTATTCAAAATCATCCAAACCTGGAAGCAATCCAAAGGTGTATCATCAGGAGAACAAATTATGGTATTTTCTCTTCTTTTCTTTTTCTTTTCTTTTTTTTTTTTAGACGAAGTCTCGTTCTGTCACCCAAGCTGGAGTGGAGTGAAGTGCTGTGATCTGGCTCACTGCAACCTCTGCCTCCCAGGTTCAAATGAGTCTCCTGCCTCAACCTCCCAAGTAGCTGGGATTATGGGTGCCCACCACCATGGCTGGCTAAGTTTTTTTTTAGTCGAGACTAGGGTTCACCATGTTGGCCAGGTCGATCTCAAACTCCTAACCTCAAGTGATCCACCCACCTTGCCTCCCGAAGTGCTGGGATTACAGGCGTGAGTCACCATGCCAGGTCAATTGTGGTATTTTCATGTAACAAATACAAAAACATGAATAAAATTCAGACGTTATGTTAAGTTAAACAAGTCCACCACAAAAGAGTTCATTCTGTGTATCAGTTATCTTTTGCTGTATAGCAAATCACCCCAAAACTTAGTGGCTTAAAATAACAGCTATTTATTCAGTTCATGATTCTGTCGGTCAGCAATATGGTCTGGGTTTGCTAGGTTATGTATTAGTCAGCGTTCTCCAGAGACAAAACCAATAGGATATATATAGATATATGAGAAGGGATTTATTAAAATTGGCTCATGTGATTATAGAGACTGACAAGTCCCATGGCAGTCTGTCTGCAAGCTGGAGAGGACCCCAGGATGCTTCATGGCATGGGTCAGTCCAAGTCCAAAGGCCTAAGAGCCCAGGGCGAGAGTGCAGGGGATGAGAGGAGACTGATGTAAGTCCTCGAGTCCAAAGACAGGAGAGCCTGGAGTTCTCATGTCCCAGGGCAGGAGAAGTGTGTATACCAGCTCCAGGAGAAAGAGAGACCAACTAGCTTTTCCTCTGTTTTTGTTCTCTCTGGGTTCCCGGTGGATTGGATAGTTGAGGTGGATCTTCCTCACTTAGTCCACTGAGACCCACATGTCAATCTCCTCTGGAAACACCCTCATAGACACACCCCAAAATAATGTGTGACGGCTAATACTGAGTGTCAACTTGACTGGATTGAAGGGTACAAAATATTGATCCTGGGCGTGTCTGTGAGGGTGTTGCCAAAGGAGATTAACATTTGAGTCTGTGGGCTGGGAAAGGCAGACCCACCCTTAATATGGGTGGGCACCATCTAATCAGCTGCCAGCACAGCTAGAATATAAGCAGGCAGAAAAATGTGGAAAGAGAGACTGGCTTAGCCTCCCAGCCTACATCTTTCTCCCATGCTGGATGCTTCTGCCCTTGCACATCAGACTCCAAGTTCTTCAGTTTTGGAACTCGGACTGGCTCTCGTTGCTCCTCAGCCTACAGACAGACAGACTTTTGTGGGACCTTGTGACCATGTGAGTGAATACTTAATAAAATTTCCTTTATATATATATAAATACATATTTATAATATATGTATATTCCACTAGTTCTGTCCCTCTAGAGAACCCTGACTAATGCATAATGCTTTACCAGTTATCTAGGTGTTCTTTAATCTAGTCAGGCTGACACCTAATGTTAACCAGCAAAGGCTGTATTTCTGATCTTGGCCAGGTGCACTCATGCGTCTGCAGTCTGACCCAGCAGGCGCTGGCTGGTACAACCACCAATTTATGGGAAATGCAAAGAACAGACGATCATATTCAAAGAGACCAAGAGGAGACAGTAGCAAAATCTGAACTTTAGGGAACTAGAGAACAATTTAAATTCTTTAGAAAAAGTAGTCAAGGGAATTAAAAGAGAGATAGAAGAGCTGGGTGCAGTGGCTCACACCTGTAATCCCAGCACTTTGGGAGGCCGAGGCAGGGGGATCATGAGGTCAGGAGTTTGAGACCAGCCTGGTCAACATGGTGAAATCCTATCTCTACTAAAAATACAAAGATTAGCCGGGTGTGGTGGCACACACCTGTAATCCCAGCTACTCAGGAGGCTATGGCAGGAGAATCGCCTGAACCTGGGAGATGGAGGTTGCAGTGAGCAAAGGTCGTGCCACTGCACTCCAGCTTGGGCAACAGAGCAAGACTCTGTCTCAAAAAAGAAAAAGAGACAGAAGAACCTATAGATTGGGAGAATCACAAGAAATTCACCCACCGACTGTAAAGGTTGAAACTTTTTTGGAAGGCGGTTCAAAGAAACTGCAAATAATACATTTTATACAGTTAAAAAGAAAGAAAAAAATAGTCCAGTTGGGGTGGCTCATGCTGATAATTCCAATACTTTGGGAGGTTGATGGGGGAGGATCACTTGAGCCCAGGATCAAGTGTACCATCAGGTTATAGTGTACCATGATCATGCCACTGCCTTCCAGCCTGGGCTATAGAGTGAGACTCTGTCTCAAAAAATATATATATATATAAATTAAAAAAGAGTATTCATAAGGCAATTAGGGAAATGCAAAAACTAAGTATATTTTATAATATTAAGCAATTATTGTTAATACTTTTAGGTGTGATTATGATTTTTTTTTTTTTTTTTTTTTAGAGACAGGGTCTCACTCTGTCACCCAGGCTGGAGTGCAGTTGTGTGATCATGGTTCACTGCAGCCTTGACCTCTTGAGCTCAAGTGATCCTCTCACCTCAGCCTCCCTAGTAACTGGGATTACAGGTGAACACCATACCTGGCTAATCTTTAAAAATTTTTTGTAGAGACAGGGTCTCACTATGTTGTCCAGGCTGGTTTGAACTCCTAGCCTCAAGTGATCCTCCTGTCTTGGCTTCCCAAAGTGCTAGGATTACAGATGTGAGCCATATCTAGCCTTGATTATTTTTTAAAGAGTTATTACTTTTGAATATATATATGCTGAAATATTTATGGATGAAATTAAATGATGGTTGAAATTTGCCTCAGAAAGATCTATAGGAAGTGGTGATAGGTGGGATATAGATGAAAAAGGTTAATCGTGAGTTGATAATTTTTAAAATTGTGTAATGGGTACAGGGATTTATTATATAATTCTATAATTCTACCCACTCTTGTAATAGTAAAGCTTTTCCATAATAAAAGGTTTTTTAAACCGGGGGAGAAAAACTCATATGCATGAGAGAAAATGTCTTTTCTTTGCTTGATGTTGTGTCTGCTGTGATGGCAGGAGCCACTGCAGCCTTCTTTTGACACTTGCTGAAAATGGCAGAGCAGGATAGAAAGCACATGGCCACATCCTTGGTGATAACATTGAGCTATTGAGTTAACCAGTCCTGGAAACACCCTACCTTCTATCCTTGTTGTGTGAAATAAGTTTCCCTCATTTTCAGTTGGATGTTCTGTGAGTTACAGGCAAAAACATCTTAACTGACATGGGGAACAACGAGAAATTTGTAGGACTAACAGAGTCATAGAGTTTCATTTAAAATAATGAGATTGATGATAAGGAAAACGCCTGGGCCCTTTTTAGGTATTAGAAAGCTGAGCTGGCATACATTTGTTTTCAGAACCACTGAGCCTTGCTCTGTTTTACAAAATGGATTTTCAGAAGACCGGAGAGACTCGGAGCACTTCCATTTATTGAGCAATGTATTTTTTTTAATTTAGGAAAGCCAAAACAATGTTTCAAAAATGATGGTATATTTTACATGTTGACATATAACAAAATAACATTTTAACACAAAAATTACAACGCAAAGTTGTGGCTATTCATAGGATAATTATAAGACAAAAATAAAATATCAATTCATGGCACAGTGTAGGGAGTGTGGTCCCGCACTGAGGCACAGGTTCAAATTTCTGTCCGTCTGATCACTGTGTTGCTGGGACTACATGAATGACTTCATTCGGAGAAGGTTTAAATTTAAAACCCTTTTTAAGTGCAAAGTCTGGGTTGACAGCCCTCCTGGACCTCCTGGTCTTTCCTGCAATAGGCCTAAGAATAACTCACATGTATGTATCACTTTACAGTCTTCAAAGGTCATTTGAAGGCCGGGCGTGGTGGCTCACGCCTGTAATCCTAGCACTTTGAGATGCCAAGGTGGGCAGATCACCTGAGGTCAGGAGTTCAAAACCAGCCTGGCCAACATGGCAAAACTCCGTCTCTACTAAAAATACCAAAATTAGCCAGGCGTGGTGGTAGGCACCTATAATCCCAGCTACTCGGGAGACTGAGGCAGGAGAATCACTTGAGCCTGGGAGGCAAAGTTTGCAGTGAACCGAGATCACGCCACTGCACTCCAGCCTGAGCGACAGAGCGAGACTCCATCTCAAAAGAAAAAAAAAGGTCATTTGAAATAACTTATTTAATCTTCACAATGACCCTTTGAGGTAACAGAAATACAGGGTGCTGCTTATTGCACTGGGGTTCCCAGCCGAGGGGGTTGATGGAAGCCAAAATCCAGACTTGTACTCGACTTACCATGCTGTGTATCCTGTCCTGAGTTTGCCTGTTTCAGGAGAATAAGGAACTTTTATGGAATTTTCCCAAAGAGACACAAGCAAAGAGCAGTCCTGTGATATAATACATATGTAAACATCTTTATCACCATTAAAAAGCATGTCAAATGGTACTGGTACAAAAACAAGACGCATAGACCAATGGAGCAGAATAGAGAATCTGGAAATAAAGCTACACACCTACAATCATCTGATCTTCAACAGAGTTGATAATAATAAGCATTGGGGAAAGAACTCCCTATTCAATAAATGGTGCTGATAACCGGCTAGCCAGATGCAGAAGATTGAAACTAGATCCCTACCTTTCTCCATATACAAAAATTAACCCAAGATGGATTAAAAACTTAAATATAAGATCTATAACTATAAAAGTCCTAGAAGACTACCTAGAAAATACCATTCTGAACATCAGCCTTGCCAAAAAATTTGTGACTATGCCAGGTGTTGTGGCTCACGCCTGTAATCCCAACACTTTGGGAGGCTGAGGCAGGTACATCACGAGGTCAGGAGATCGAGACCATCCTGGTTAACACGGTGAAACCCCATCTACACTAAAAAATACAAAAAAATTAGCCGGGCATGGTGGCGGGAGCCTGTTGTCCCAGCTACTCGGGAGGCTGAGGCAGGAGAATGGCGTGAACCTGGTAGGAGGAGCTTGCAGTGAGCCGAGATCGTGGCACTACACTCCAGCCTGGGCAACAGAGTGAGACTCTGTCTCAAAAAGAAAAAAAAAAAAAAATTGTGACTAAAGGGATCTAAAACTATAAAAGTCCTAAAAGTCCTAGAAAAATACCTAGAAAATACCATTCTGAACATCAGCCTTGGTAAAAAATTTGTGACTAGGTCTCCAAAAGCAATGGCAACAAAACCAAAAATCAACAGTTGGGACCTAATTAAGCTACAGAGCTTCCACACAGCAAAATAAACCATCAACAGAATGCACAAATAACCTACAGAATGGGAGAAAATATTTGCAAATTATGCATCTGACAAAGGTCTAGTACCCAGAATCTATAGGGAACTTAATTCAACAAGCAAAAGACAAATAATCCTATTAAAAATGGGCAAAGGACATGAACAGACACTTCTCAAAAGAGGACATACATGCAGCCAACAAACATATGAAAAAAATTCTCAATGTCACTAATCATTAGAGAAATACAAATCAAAATCACAATGAGATCCATCTTGTACCAATCAGAATGGCTATTATTAAAAAGTCAAAAACATAACAGACAGTGAGGTTGTAGAGAAAAGAGAATGTTTATACACTGCTGGTGGAAATGTAAATTAGTTCAGCCACTGTGGAAAGCAGTTTGGAGATTTCTCAAAGAACTTAAAACAGAATTACCATATGACCCACCAATCCCATTACTGGGCATATACCCAAAGGAATATAAATCATTCTACCAAAGAGACACACACACTAGTATGTTCATCATAGCACTATTCACAATAGCAAAGACATGGAGTCAACCTAGATGCCCATCAACAGTGGACTGGAAGAGAAAATGTGATACACATATACTATGGAATACTACACAACCATCAAAAAAGAAAGAAATCATGTCCTTTGCAGCAACATGGATGCAGCTAGAGGCCATTATCCTAAGCGAATTAACACAGGAACAGAAAACCAAATACCACATGTTCTCATGTACAAGTGGGAGGTAAACGTTGAGTACACATCTATACAGACATTAGAACAATAGACACTGGGTACCACTAGAGGAGAGATGGTGGGAGGGAGGCAATAGTTGAAGAACTATCAGGTACTATGCTCACCTGGGTGACGGGATCATTTGTACACTAAACCTCAGCAACATGCAATATACCCATATAAAAAACCTACACGTGGCCAAGCACGGTGGCTCACGCCTGTAATCCTAGCACTTTGGGAGGCTGAGGCGGGCAGGTCACCTGAGGTCAAGAGTTCGAGACCAGCCTGGACAAAATGGTGAAACCCAGCCTCTACTAAAAATACAAAAATTAGCTGGGCACGGTGGCCAGTGCCTGTAATCCCAGCTACTTGGGAGGCTGAGACAGAAGAATCATTTGGACCCAGGAGGCGGAGGTTGTAGTGAGCAGAGATCGCACCACTGCACTCCAGCCTGGGCAACAAAGAGAGAAGCTTCGTCTCAAAAAACAAAACAAAACAAAGCAAAACAAAACAGAAAACCGCAAACTTGCACGTGTACCCCCGAACCTAAAATAAAAATTAAAAAAAAAAAAAACAGCATGCAAAGTCCTTCAATACATCTGATGGTATAATGGGTTATTCCTTTGGGCTTTAGTTTTATCCCAGATACACCTATTGAACACCCAAGAGGCTACTCGGGCTGTTCTACACTTCTGTTGGAGCAATTGTGAGGATGACGGATTAATATCACTGCCCTTGCCCCAGAAATTGGAAATAATCATACTTGCTCTAAAACAGGACCAGTGGG
Source organism: Macaca nemestrina (assembly GCF_043159975.1). Classification (NCBI taxonomy): domain Eukaryota; kingdom Metazoa; phylum Chordata; class Mammalia; order Primates; family Cercopithecidae; genus Macaca; species Macaca nemestrina. The sequence goes on along the minus strand of NC_092126.1, from coordinate 96,106,240 downwards.
TGGAGTTATAGAGAGAACAGCACACCAGCTTCTAACTCTGTACCTCCACTTCTGCTTCCTTCCCACCAATATTTTCTTCAATCAGATTTAAACATTACTTGTTGTTAAAGTCATGTCTGTTTCTTGTGGAACTTTGCAAAGTGCAGAAAATTATTAAGAAGTAATGTTGAGAAGGAGTGGTAGAGAATGAAACACAATTCTACCTCTCAGAGACAAAACCATATGGAATGTAAAAAATATATATATATTTACAGTGAGGAAACTTGGCAGACACCAATTTAATCAAGTGATAAAGTGAACATCAGCAGTGATGGAACAAACTCACATTATGTACCTCCAGATACGATGCACTGAAATGGGTATGATGTCACTTCTGTGGTGTTCCTGCCCAAAGGGAGGAATCTAATTACCTAATCGAATCATGAAGAAATACCAGATGAACCTGTTAAAGAAAAATAAAATTAGAGGCCACAGTTTGGATATTTCCCTAGGCCAACAACCCACGGCCATGTATAGTCAAAAATTAAACTATCCTAATTTCCCTGAAAATGCTAGCTCTAACCATAACACACTTTTTCCTCCTTGTCAGTATAATAACATTAAGCCAATACAAACAAGTTTATGCAGCTTTATTTGCACAACAGAGATCAATGTACTTCCTCATTTAGGAAGCTGCACAGAGCTCTCTAGTTGGGGAACTGTTGTTTTGTATGCTCAATAATCTTTTTAAAAATTTAAATTTGATCTGATTTTATTTTAGACAAACCCAAATTCAAGGATATTGTACAAAACAACTGGCCTGTGCTCATAAAAAATGTCAGCATCATGAGCATCTTTTTAAAAACGAAGGAATCAGACTGGGTGCAGTGACTCACATCTGTAATCCCAGCACTTTGGGAGGCTGAGGCGGGTAGATCACTTGAGGTCAGGAGTTTGAGACCAGCCTGGCCAACATGGTGAAACCCCCGTTTCTACAAAAAAAAAAAAAAGAAAGAAAAAAAAATTAGCTAGGCTTGGTGGTGTGTGCCTGCAATCCCAGCTACTCGAGAGGCTGAGGCACGAGAATCACTTGAATACAGGAGGCAGAGGTTGCAGTAAGCCGAGATTACGCCACTGAACTCCAGCCTGGGAGACACAGTGAGACTTCATTTCAACAACAACAACAACAACAACAAATAATAATAATAATAATAAAATCAAAACAGAGGAATCATTCCAAATTAAGCGACCTAAGAGTCAATGCAATATGTACTACAGTGTTTTCTTTTTCTTTCTTTTTTTTTTTTTTTGAGATGGAGTTTCGCTCTTGTTGCCTAGGCTGGAGTGCAACGGCACCATCTCAGCTCACTGCAACCTCCATCTCCTGGGTTCAAGCGATTCTCCTGCCCCAGCCTCCCCAGTGGCTGGGACTACAGGTGAGTGCCACCATGCCAGGCTACTTTTTTATTTTTTTGTATTTTTAGTAGAGATGGGATTTTACCATGTTGGCCAGGCTGGTCTCAAACTCCTGACCTCAAATGATCCATCCGCCTCAGCCTCCCAAAGTGCTGGGATTACAGGCATGAGCCACCGCACCCAGCCACTACAATGTTTTCTTTTGGAACAATTGTTGAAAGTCGAAGTAGGTCTGTAGAATAAATAATAGTATGTATCAGTGTTAACTTCACAATCTTCAAAAATATTCTGCAGGCAAATGATAAAATTTCCTTGTTTTAGGAAATATGCAGAGACATAGTTAGAGGTAAAAAAAAAAAAAAAAAGGCATCATGTCTGCAGCTTGCTTTCAAATGGTTCCAAAAGAAAATGTGAGTATATGCATGTGTGAGTGTGTATATGTACACATATATATCTATATCTGTATGAGGAGAGGGAGAGAGAGAGAAAGATAAAGCAAATGCGATAAAATAGAAACATTTGGGTTGGGCGTGGTGGCTCACGCCTGTAATCCCAGCACTTTGGGAGGCTACAGCGGGTGGATCACCTGAGGTCAGGAGTTCGAGACCAGCCTGGCCAACATGGTGAAACTCCACCTCTACTAAAAATACAAAATTTAGCCTGGCATGGTGGCACTCGCCTGCAATCCCAGCTACTCAGGAGGCTGAGGCAGGAGAATTGCTTGAACTTGGGAGGCTGAGGTTGCAGTGAGCCGAGATTGCACCACTGCACTCCAGCCTGGGCGACAGAGCAAGACTCTGTTTCGAACGAAAAAAAAAAGAAAGAAAAGAAAAAAGAAACATTTGGGAAATCTAGGTGAAGGGTACTATTCTTGCAGCTTTTCTGTAAGTTTGAAGTTATAGCAAAACAAAACATTTTAAAATTATGTATTTTTCTATAGTATCAGCCTAAATAAGGAACAGAGAGAGGTTTTATAAAAGAAAAAGATTTATTTTGGAATAAGCCATTGCAATGGGAGTAAGCGTTTTAAAGGAAAACATGAAGAGTATTATGTAATTGTTTTGAAATAATTATCCTCGGCTACAAAGATGAATAACATGGGTAATGCCAGTCCAGGGTTTCATAGGCAGTTGCTGGACACATGTTCTTGCAGAAGTAATTTTTGTGTAAGGTTGTGATGGCCTTTGTGCAAGGTTGTGGTTTTTGGCAGTCTTTTTTTTTTTTTTTTTTTTAATGAGACAGAGTCTCACTCTGTTGCTCAGACTGGAGTGCAATGGCGCGATCTCAGCTCACTGCAACCTCCACCTCCCAGGTTCAAGTTATTCTCCTGCCTCAACCTCCCAAGTAGCTGGGATTATGAGCACCCGTCACCATACCCGGCTAATTTTTGTATTTAGTAGAGACAGGGTTTCACCATATTGGTCAGGCTGGTCTTGAACTCCGGACCTCAGGTGATCCACCTACCTGAGACTCCCAAAGTGCTTGGATTACAGGCGTTAGCCACCACGCCAGGCCAGTTTTGGCGGTCTTTTGTGACACTTTTTGTTATCAGGAATACAAGCATGAAAACACTCTCTTCGTAGCCTTCCCCAGCTCTATTTGTAAGAGTTGTTTTTTTTTTTCTTTTTTCTTTTTACCATTAGTGACTCCATTTTGATTATGACAACTTTCACAATAGCTAATACAGGCCTAAGGTACGAAATGCAAAAGATGCAAAAATGTGTACAGTAAATGTTCACCTCCATCATTTCTGTCCTCAAGACAACAACTTTTCTTGCCTAGAGGATATTTCCACATGTATAAGCATATGGGAATTTTCTTTCTCCTACTTTTACATAAACGATGAAATAATAATCACAGTTTTTTATTTTGCTTTTTTCACTCATCAGTGTTTTATGAGTACATATTGCTCTCTCATTCTTTTTCAATTACTGCATAGTAATTCATTGTTTTTCTGCATGTACTTTTTTTTTTTTGAAATGGAATTTTGCTCTTGTTGCCCAGGCTGGAGGGCAATGGCATGATCTCAGCTCACCACAACTTTCGCCTCCCGAGTTCAAGCAATTCTCCTGCCTCAGCCTCCCGAGTAGCTGGGATTACAGGCATGCGCCACCACGCCCTGCTAATTTTGTATTTTTACTAGAGATGGGGTTTCTCCATGTTGGTCAGGATGGTCTCGAACTCCCGACCTCAGGTGATTCGCCTACCTTAGCCTCCCAAAGTGCTGGGATTACAGGCATGAGCCACTATGCCTGGCCTGCATATACATTATGTAACTAGTTTCTTTAATTAGTTTGCTATTTCCAACAACGCTATAAAAAATTTCCTTAATCATATATCATTTCAAACATCTATGGGTATAACTGTAGGTGAATTCCAAGAAATACTTTTGCTAGATCAAAGAGTTTGTGAATTTGCATTTTTGATAAATATTGTAAAAGTGCTATGCAGAATGGTTGTGCCAAATTTTACTTGCAACAGTAAAGTGTAATAATATTCCCACACCCCTCACTAATTACAGTGTGCTTAACTTTATGTTATCTGCTAATATGATAGGTGAAGTGTGGTGTATCATTATAGTTTTATTTTGTATTTCTCTTTTATGGTATGAGATTAAGTGGGTTTTATATTTACTTACTTTTTCTATTCTGTGAATTCCTCATATTCTTTGACCATTTTCTCTTTCATTATAGATTTTTTCTTATTGATTTATAGTTCTTTATATATTAAGGAAAGTAGCCTTTCATCTGTGATAAGAGTTGCAGAATTATTCTGTTTGCTGTTTGACTTTATGTGTATGTTTTGCTGTGCAGATTTTAAAACTTTTTCATGTAGTTGAAGTTATCCTTCCTTTTTTTTCCATTATAGCCTCCGAGTATTGTGTTATATTTAGAGAAGCTTTCTCTGGCTGGGCATAGTGGCTCATGCCTGTAATCCCAGCACTTTGGGAGGCCAAGGCAGGTGGATCACTTGAAGTCAGGAGTTCGAGACCAGCCTGGCCAACATGGTGAAACCCCGTCTCTACTAAAAATACAAAAAATTAGCTAGGCATGGTGGCGGATGCCTGTAATCCTAGTTATTTGGGAGGCTGAGACAGGAGAATGATTTGAACTTGGGAGGTGGAGGTTGCAGAGAGCCGAGATCATGCCATTGCACTCCAACCTGGGCGACACTCTCAAAAAAAAAAAAAAAAAAAAAAGAAGAAGAAGAAGAGGAAAAACTTTCTCTGCTCTAAGACCTCCCATAATGTCTTCTAGCACTTTTATGCTTTCACCTTTTATATTTAATCTTTTATCCACTTGGAGTATTTTGGTGTTAGGCGTAAGAAGTGAGTAGGGATCCAACTTTTTTTCCCAAAGGGCTAATCACTGGTCCCAATCACTTTTTGAGTTACTGAGTTTTAAAATCTAGAATGAATGTCGGATTTTGTCAATGATCTGTTAAGCATCTGTGAATATAATAAGATTTTTTTCTCTTTTAAACTATTAATATGATTCATTTTATTAATTGATTTCTTAACAGTGAATCATCCTTACACTTCTGGAATAAACCTTGCCTATTTACAGTGTGTTATTCTTTTCATATGCTACAGGATACTTCAGTTAATTTTTTTGCTTTTTTTTTAGAGATGTTCTCTCACTCTGTTACCCAGGCTGGAGTATAGTGGCATGATAAGAGCTCATTGCAGCTTCAAACTCCTGGGCTCAATTGATCCTGCCTCAGTCTCCCGAGTAGCTGGGACTACAGGTGTGCCTCATCACGCCCAGTTTTTTAAAAAATTTCTTGTACAGATGGGGGTCTCACTATGTTGCCCAGGCTGGTCTCAAACTCTTAGGCTTAAGCAGTCCTCCCACCTTGGCTTCCCAAAGTGATGGGGTTACAAGACATAAGCCACAGCACCCAGAGCAGTTAATATTTTATTTAGAATTTTTCCACTGATACTTATAAGTGAAACTGGTCTGTCGTGTGTGTGTGCATGGTATCTTTGTTGATTTTGGTATCAAAGTTACGTTTACTTTTTTAAAAGAATTTGGAAGACTTCCATCTTTTTTGTGCTCTGACAGAATTAATAGCATTTTAGTCAACTACTCATTTGTGTGGAATTTTCTTGCAAGACATGGAGGGCTTTTGTAACTTTTAGGGGGTGAAGGTGAAAGTGAAAGTGGGTCGTGGTGGTAGCAAGGATAGTTCTTTGATAAACTTCTCTATTTTTTCTATGGTAATGGTTTGCTTAAATTTTGTCTCTTCCAGGATCTATTTTGATAAATTGTATTTTTATTTTATTTATTTATTTATTTATTTATTTTTTTGAGACGGAGTCTGGCTCTGTCGCCCAGGCTGGAGCGCAGTGACGCGATCTTGGCTCACTGCAACCTCTGCCTCCCGGGTTCAGGTCATTCTCCTGCCTCAGCCTCCCGAGTAGCTGGGACTATAGGCGCCCGTCACCACGCCCGGCTAATTTTTTGTATTTTTAGTAGAGACGGGGTTTCACTGTGTTCACCAGGATGGTCTCGATCTCCTGACCTCGTGATCCACCCACCTTGGCCTCCCAAAGTGCTGGGATTACAGGCGTGAACCACCGCTCCCGGTCGATAAATTGTATTTTCTTGTAACATCATCCATTTCATCCAGAGTTTTTTTTTTTTCTATTTTTCTTTTTCTCTTGTTTTTTTTTTTTTTGAGACGGAGTCTGGCTCTGTCGCCCAGGCTGGAGTGCAGTGGCGCGATCTCGACTCACTGCAAGCTCCGCCTCCCGGGTTCCCGCCATTCTCTCGCCTCAGCCTCCTGAGTAGCTGGGACTACAGGTGCCTGCCACCAAGCCCGGCTAATTTTTTGTATTTTTAATAGAGACGGGGTTTCACCATGTTAGCCAGGATGGTCTCGATCTCCTGATCTCGTGATCCGCCTGCCTCGGTCATCCAGAGTTTTAAGTTCACTTGAAGTTAAGCAAAATTAGCATCTTACAAGTCTATAATTTGTTTTCTATGTCTGTGATTTTACCCCGCTTATGTTTTTTAAATCATGTCAAATGTACATTTTTCTCTATTTCTGATTAGATAACTATTTTATTTTTTGTGAACCTGTGGGTTTACTAGTCCTTTGAAATTGGTTTCCTGAATTCATTTATTTCTTCATTTATCTTCCCTAATTTCTCCCTCCTGCTTTCCTCATGAAGCATCTGCATGTAGTGTTTACAGTTTCTTTATTCTCTCGATATTCCTCAGTTTGCTCTTTGACGTCCTTTTTTCCCCAATAGTCCGTTAGAACACCTGTTTTAAGCTCAGGTGGTTTAAAGATTTTCACTTTAGCTTATTTATTTATTTTTTCATCCCCGAGAGCACTAGAGAATTGTGTATCCTGCTCTCCATCCGCATTTGGCTTCTTCCCCAGGGTTCTTCTTCCAGAAGCTGACGAGAGAAAAGAACTACACGGGCTGCAGTAAGAAACAGTGACAGGGCACCAGGAGGCGGAGGACGGTGAACACCCTTGCCTAAGTCGGCCCAGGCCCCACGGGGCGCAGAAATAAAGGCCACACCCCCACGAGCACGTGGCCAGACTGTCCAATCGTCGCTACTGAAGCTGGGCTCTGGTCTTTGATTGGTGTTCCTGGAGACTCCCTCACATTCTTGGATCAGCCCAAAGCTAGGCTCAGACTCCGACGGTGGCCGGTGGGGGTCACGAGGCTTCGGAGTGAAGAGGAGGGTTTGGCTTGTGGGACGCAGCCGCCTCTGTGCTGGGGAGTCGCTGCGCGGCCGGGCTCCAGGGACATGGCGGCAGCCTCTGCGGTGTCGGTGCTGCTGGTGGCGGCGGAGAGGAACCGGTGGCATCGTCTCCCGAGCCTGCTCCTGCCGCCGAGGTGGGTGGAGGGGCCGTGGCGCAGTGGGCAGAAGCGGGAGCGAGGGTGCACTGACCCGAGTGAGCGGTGGGAGGTGCGGCAGGACCCAGGGTCGGGGTGGGGAGGACGGTAGAAAAACCCCAGCCACTTTCGGGGGGCGGGTCTGCTGGCAGTCACGGCGTCGGGAGGAAGACATCCCCACCAGTCCTTCCCTTTCTCCCCGCTTCCGCACATCCACGCTTCAGCGCGCCGTTGGCTTCGGTTTTCCATTTCTGAGGACTGGGCCCACCATCCTCCAGGCTCACCTCGCCGTCGCTGCAGCTCGTAGCCGTTTGCATCGGGCTTTCGCAGCACCTCTTAGGTGGGAGTGTTGTTATAATCCGGTTCCGGGGAAGCCCGAAGGGCTCAACGACTTGCTCAGTGGAACACAGCTATTAAGAAATGGGGCCAGGATGCCCTCAAAGCGTTTTTCAGTTCAGTTGTGCCCCATCAGGTGTCCAGTTCAGAGAAAGACTCTTGGAGTTCATTCTCATTGTTAGAAGGAATGAAGTTGTCAAGAAGAGCAAATGTACCTTCCACAGAGCTGGGAAATTATTTTGTCAAAAACTCTTGTACCCAAGTTTGAACAACACTATCAGATGACACAGTCTAGCTCACCTGACTCCAGCTCTGTTTCAAATTTTGAGCTCTAAGCTTTGGTGGCAATAACTCTGGCAGTGGAAACACCCTCAGGCTTGTAGATAGCTTGCTTCTTTGTCTTCTTTTGCTTCATGGTTATCATCCTCCATCATTCTGGAAAGATTGACAGTTTAGTGTTCAACGGCACAGACTCTGCAGTCAAGGCTGGGGTCTTAGCTTAGTTAGCTACTCAGTAGGTGTGTGACTTTGGGTAAGTTACTCAATATTTCTTCTTTAGTTTTCTCACCTTGGAGATGATACTAGTACCTTGGGTTGTGAAAATTAAATGAATTAACTCATGGAATGAGATTTAAGCACAATCTCGTACATAAAATCAGTCTATAAACGCAAACTCAACCATTTAAATGAACGTTTGCTTGCTTTTTCCAGAAATATTGTAGATACCCTTTTTTTTTTTTAAATTTATTTATTATTATTGTACTTTAAGTTGTAGGGTACATGTGCATAACGTGCAGGTTTGTTACATATGTATACTTGTGCCATGTTGGTGTGCTGCACCCATCAACTCATCATTTACATCAGGTATAACTCCCAATGCAATCCCTCCCCCCTCCGCCCTCCCCATGATAGGCCCCTGTGTGTTATGTTCCCCTTCCTGAGTCCAAGTGATCTCATTGTTCAGTTCCCACCTATGAGTGAGAACATGCGGTGTTTGGTTTTCTGTTCTTGTGATAGTTTGCTAAGAATGATGGTTTCCAGCTGCATCCATGTCCCTACAAAGGACGCAAACTCATCCTTTTTGATGGCTGCATAGTATTCCATGGTGGTAGATACCCTTTTTAGTTACTTAATTTTAGGAGTGCTCAGGAGAAACATAAGAAAGTTGTGGCAAGTTGGCTGGGCGCAGTGGCTCACGCCTGTAATCCCAGCACTTTGGGAGGCCGAGACGGGCAGATCACAAGGTCAGGAGATCAAGACCATCCTGGCTAACACGGTGAAACCCCGTCTCTACTAAAAAAAAAAAAAAAAAAAAAAAAAAAATTAGCCGGACGTGGTGGTGCGCGCCTGTAGTCCTGTAGCCCCGCCTGTAGTCTCAGCTACTCAGGAGGCTGAGGCAGGGGAATGGCGTGAACCCAGGAGGCAGAGCTTGCAGTGAGCTGAGATCGCGCCTCTGTACTCCAGCCTGGGCGACAGAGTGAGACTCCATCTAAAACAAACAAACAAACAAAAAAGTTGGTGAAAGTAATGTTAATGTTCTTGTTCTTCTGGTTTTTCTTTTCTTAGGTTTCCAGGGCTCTTCAGGTTAGTACCATAGACCCATTTTCTCTCTTCCCTTTCAAAGCTTAGCTATTGTCTATAGAACTGTCCTCAAGTATGTCACTGTGGAGAGTGTTAGAGTTGTTAATGGCTTATAGAAGTAAAACTCTTCACCAGGAGAGTTGGTTCATGCCTGTATTCTTAGCACTTTCTCAGCACTGTGAGATCCAAGGTGGGAGGATTGCTTGAGCTCAAGAGTTCAAGACGAGCCTGGGCAACATAGTGAGGCTTCATCTCTACAAAACGTTAAAAAATTAGTCAGGCGTAGTGGCACACACTTGTAGCCACAGCTACTTGGGAGGATGAGGAGGGCAAGGATGGCTTGAGCCCAGGGGTTCCAGGCCATAGCGAGCCATGATCACACCACTGTACTCCATCCTGGGTAACATCCCATCTCAAAAAAAAAAAATCTTAATAGTGCAGATAGTTTACACTATTTTTATGTTATGAATCTCTAGTAGCTCAGAGAAAATAATTTCTAGTGGCAGAATTACATGACAATAAGCTGGTATAGAGCCACCTTGAATCAGGGAAGCAGCTTCTTAATCTTGTTTAAGCCATTTTTTTTTTTTTTTTTTTTTTTTTTTTGAGATGGAGTCTCGCTCTGTCGCCCAGGCTGGAGTGCAGTGGCGCGATCTCGGCTCACTGCAAGCTCCGCCTCCCGGGTTCACGCCATTCTCCTGCCTCAGCCTCCCGAGTAGCTGGGACTACAGGCGCCCACAACCGCGCCCGGCTAATTTTTTGTATTTTTAGTAGAGACGGGGTTTCACCGTGGTCTCGATCTCCTGACCTTGTGATCCGCCCGCCTCGGCCTCCCAAAGTGCTGGGATTACAGGCGTGAGCCACCGCGCCCGGCCTAAGCCATTGTTTTTAAGTTGCAACTTAGATAATTGTGAAAAATGGAATAGATGATCAGAACATTGTTGGGATAGAGGATAATAGTTAAGTGGGCTCTCTCTCTCTCTCTCTCTCTCTCTTTCTCTCTCTCTCTCTCTCTCTTTCTCTCCCCCCCACCCCCCTCCTCCTCCCTCCCTCCCCCTCTTTCTCACTGCCTCCCTTCTTCTGTCTTCACCAGAAGATTGCAAAAGAAAGCTTTAGGTCAACAGTAGCCTTGAAACTTAATCAGTCTTAAGCTACCTTTACCAACCAACAACGATTTAATAGATAAATCTGCCCAGAATAGGCCTTGAAACGTATCAGAAGCCTATCTAAAGAATGTGAAGGGAAGATGATGCTATGAGCTAGAAAATACCTCATAAAGATCAGAAAAGATGATCCCCCTCCTTCATGATCAAGAAAGTAAGGTCAGCTCAAATGGAAAGCTATGGGAAAGCAGCAGCCTCCTGAGGAAGCCAGCTCACGGAACTCTCCTGCCAAAGCTGTGGGTCTTCCCAGCAGCTCCTCATGGATGGCAGCATCTAAGTGTGCATTGTAGGGCAGTGAGTGTATAGATGCATATAGATGTGTAGGTGTCTCCCACATCTTGGCTCCAGTGAAATACTAGTCCTGCTCAACTACATAGTCATATACATAGTATGTATATACTACTGCCTAGTTACATAGTTTCTAATGCACATGCTGTGCTTTTATCTTGTGCTTTGTGAATAATCTAAAATGGTTAGTTAGTCCTTTAAACCACATCTTCCAGGTATAGACAAAAAGATAGGTGGAATTGCGTCTGTAATTTGTTGGTTTCCCTGCCCATGCTTTTTAACATTTTTTAAATTTTTATTTATTTATTTATTTTTGAAACAGAGTCTAACTCTGTCGCCCAGGCTAGAGTGTAGTGGTGTGATCTTCACTCACTGCAACCCCTGCCTCCCAAGTTCAAGTGATTCTCCTACCTCAGCCTCCCAAGTAGCTGGGATTACAGGCACACACCACCACACCTGGCTAATTTTTGTGTTGTTAGTAGAGATGGGGTTTCACCATATTGACTAGGCTGGTCTCGAACTCCTGACCTCAGGTGATCCCCCCAGCCTCAGCCTCCCAAAGTGGTGAGATTACAGGCGTGAGCCACCGCGCCCAGCCCGCTTATCCTCTTTAGCTGAAACTTAATAGACGTTATACTTTTTTGTTCCTAAAGTGAATCTGGCCTGTTTTCTGTCAGCTCTTGGTTAATGGTTCATTGTTACCTTATTTTATAAACAGGTATCATGAAACTTAAAAATTGTTGAGATTTCTACCTCGTTAAGACACCTCAAGTCATCTTGTCTCCCCATTTCTTCATTTCATTTTAGTACAAGGACTTGGAATAGCATTATATAATCCTTGTAGAACTGAGAGGTACCTTCAAGATCACCTCTTACAGTCTCATCTCGTGTGTGAGAACACTGAAGCCTAAGATATTAAATCTTGCATCCTCAACTGGGATGATATCACTGCTGAAGGGTAGAAATTGATTCTTGGGAGAGCCAGAAAATCTTACATTTTTTTCATGGTTTACGGCTTACCTAAGCTCAACCTTACCCCACCCTTCCTGCAAGGAATAAAATCTTTTACAAGTTTTCTCATTAGGAGAGTAATAATGAAAAAAAGTTTGAGAAACACTGATGTAAAGTGACTCGACTCTGGGCAAGCTGGTCATTGGAGGGACTCGGATGAGAACGCAGCTCTTCTGGTCCCACAGCCAACATTCTTTCTGCTGCCCCTGTTTAACTTCCGTTTATTTCTCTGGTCTTACTTTTTAAACATGTCTCATGTTTCAACTTGATTGGTATTTTTCCAACTGTAGATTGACCAACGTATTTTAATAAAATAGGATACAACTAAAAGTGCCAAAAGGCAGAATAAGTCATTTTTAACAAAACATCTGTTTTCATTAAGTGTGTGTCCTTGGTGGTTTGTATTGTGAGTAGTAGCCAAAAAGGTTTCAAAAAAACTAAACTAGATGATGTTAGTATACCTTGGTTGTTTAATCATCTCTGACTCTGTGGTCTTATGCCAGCCTCAGGAACAAGCAGCTAGGTGACTCATTCAAGGACAGGTAGTACGAGGGAAAACAGCCAGATCTCTAACTCTTGAGTTCTAGATTAGTTTTCTACCCACTAAGAAAGCCTTACTAAAGCACTGTTAGTTGACTTAAGGTTTCGTGTTTTAAGAAACTGAAATTCTTTTGAAAGAACAATTGCGTTGCCTATTCTGTTTAATTATAATTCCTTGTGGATTTATGTTATAGGACATGGGTGTGGAGGCAAAGAACCATGAAGTACACAACAACCACAGGTACTGACAGACTTTGTTGTTCTATTTGATTTTGCTTCAGATTGGAAGTGTTTAAGAAAGGGAACTGTTTAATCCCTTAATATGTGCATAGTAGAATTAGTTATCATAAAATTTGGATTTTCATGATAATTTTCTAGGAAGTGTTAAGTCATGGTTTTCACCTCTTTTATATCAAATCTCTCTTGCTGTTAAGTCTAAAATACAGAGGGCAGCCGGGTGCAGTGGCTCATGCCTGTATCCCAGCACTTTGGGAGGCTGAGGTGGGTGGATCACCTGAGGTCAGGAGTTCGAGACCAGCCTGGACAACATGGCGAAACCCTGTGTCTACTACAAAATACAAAAATTAGCCAGGTGTGGTGGGGGGTGCCTGTAATCCCAGCTACTTGGGAGGCTGAGGCAGGAGAATCACTTGAACCCGGGAGGCGTCGGTTGCAGTGAGCCAAGATCATGCCACTGCATTCCAGCCTGGGTGACAGTGCAAGACTCCGTCTCAAAAAAAAAAAAAGTAAAATAAATAAATAAATAAAATACAGAGGGCAATAATGGAGAACATTTTATATTCGTGTTGTTCTTTCTGTCTGTTTGACCCTCTTAGTGTATTGCATTGGAAAATCATAACTACGATGGTCTAAAGCAGTGCTTTGAAAAAGCTGTTTTAAGTAGCAAAACCTTTTTTTCCAAATAAACTTTAACATGGAATTCTCAACTATAAAACATATAAAAGTGTAATAAAGTATAACTTCCAGCTGATTGGGTATAACCCTTTCCCTACCCTGCTCTCCCTCCCCTGCCCACAGTCATACATATGTCATCTATCAGCCCCTGTGACAACTCTTGGGCTCTATAGAGCCCCATGGAAAAACACTTTTGAATTAGGTGCAACCTTATTTTTTTTTTTTTTTTTTTTTTTTTGAGACGGAGTCTCACTCTGTCGACCAGGCTGGAGTGCAGTGGCCGGATCTCAGCTCACTGCAAGCTCCGCCTCCCGGGTTCCCGCCATTCTCCTGCCTCAGCCTCCCGAGTAGCTGGGACTACAGGCGCCCGCCACCTCGCCCAGCTAGTTTTTTGTATTTTTTAGTAGAGACGGGGTTTCACCGTGTTAGCCAGGATGGTCTCGATCTCCTGACCTCGTGATCCGCCCGTCTCGGCCTCCCAGAGTGCTGGGATTACAGGCTTGAGCCACCGCGCCCGGCCACAACCTTATTTTTTTTTTAAAGAAGAAATAACTTTATTATGTTGAGCCTATGGATTCTATTTAATAAATAACTTTATTATGAACTGTCAAAGAACATTTATTTCATGTTTGATATTAGAAGTACATTTTATATATGCAGTAGCTTGTCATTATGGTGCCATGCCAGTAGACTGGTACAAGAGTCACTTGTGTTGCAGGAGAACCACACACACCTGTGTACACAGGGGTAGAGGCAGAGAAGCAGAGTAACTGAGACCTTAAATTCTGGAGTGACGCAGATCTAGGTTGAAATCCTGAATTCTTCCTTTAGCTGTGTAATTTTGGGAAAATAATAACTCTTTTAGCATTAGTTTCTTCATCTTTAAAATTGAGATAACAATGATAGTATCTATTTCATTAGGATTATTGTAAAAATTTAAGTCAATGTTGAGTCTTTAGCACAGGACCTGAGGCACAGAAAGTGCTTATTAAAGATTAGTTATTATTGGCCGGGTGTGGTGGCTCACACCTGTAATCCCAGCACTTTGGGAGGCCAAGGCGGGTGGATCACCTGAGGTCAGGAGTTCAAGACCAGCCTGGCCAATATGGTGAAACCCTATCTCTACTAAAAATATAAAAATTAGCTGGGCGTGGTGGTGGGCACTTGTAATTTCAGCTACTCAGGAGGCTGAAGCAGGAGAATTGCTTGACCCTGGGAGGTGGGGGTTGCAGTGAGCTAAGATCGCACCATTGCACTCCAGCCTGGGGGACAAGAGCAAAACACTGTCTCAAAAATTTAAAAAAAAAATAAAATAAAATAAATAAATAAATAAAATAAAGATTCGTTATTATTAATGATATTTTTTAGCACTATTATAATTTGATCCTTGGCATAACAAAGCATCTTTTAATTTTATTTTGTGTTGCTTTGTATTTTAAGTTAAAAAGGCTGAGTAATTTATGTTAATGAGTACCTTGAATTTCAGTGAAAAGAAGTGTACTGTTGAAGTGCACTGTTTAATATTAGTTAAAATGGTCATTTTGGGCTCAGTTATGCTAGTTTTACCAAAAAGTCTGAACTTACCAGTTCGAGTCCTTATTAGCCAGTTAATATCGTATTCTCATTCTCGTTCTTTGCTCTCCAGTAACATTTCTGTGTGATTTTCATGGTGTTTTAAACAGGAAGAAACATTACCAAGGTCCTCATTGCAAACAGAGGAGAAATTGCCTGCAGGGTGATGCGCACAGCCAGAAAACTGGGTGTACAGTCTGTGGCAGTTTATAGTGAGGCTGACAGGAATTCCATGCATGTAGATATGGTATGTGTTAAAAATTGGAAGCCACGTCTTACGTTTATTCATTTACTGTGTCAGTATTTCAGTTCTTTATGATGACAGTTGATATTTGCTAGTGTTAACAGGGTTGAAGTAGGTAAGTTCAAACTCTCACTGATAATTCTTGGGAACATTTTTCAGATACAACATAGTTGAACTAAGCGGTGTGCTTAGTAGAACAGTTGATTTACAGGGAAGGTCTTTATCTCCTTGAGGATCAGTTAAAACAGTTCACAGAATGTTGGTGATCCACTGATTACACTTTGAGTAGCTCATGTCCACATTCCCTATATACAAGGAGAAAGATCCAGGCTCTATTCCTTTTTTTTTTTTTTTTTGTGACTGAGTCTTGCTCTTTTGCCCAGGCTGGAGTGCAGTGGCCTGATCTCAGCTCACTGCAAGCTCCACCTCTCAGGTTCAAGCGATTCTCTTGCCTCCATTCTCCTGCCTCAACCTCTCGAGTAGCTGGGACTATAGGCACCCACCACCATGACCAGCTAATTTTTTGTATTTTTAGTAGAGACGGGATTTCACCGTGTTAGTCAGGATGGTCTTGATCTGCTGACCTCATGATCCGCCCGCCTCAGCCTCCCAAAGTGCTGGGATTACAGGCGTGAGCCACCACACCCGGCCAATCCAGGCTCTGTTCTTAGCAACTGCTACTTACTGGCTGAGTGATCTTAGCCAAGTCACTTCATGTTTCTCAGCCTTGCTTCATCTGTAAAATTATAACTAAAAAGACCCAACTCCCTGAAGTTCGTGAATGTTATGAGTGAGTTATTACTAGTTTTTTTTCGTTTTGTTTTTGTTTTTGACAGAGTCTCACTCTATTGCCCAGGCTGGAGTGTAGTGGGGTGTTCTTGGCTCACTGCAACCTCCACCTCCCAGGTTCAAGTGATTCTCATGCCTCAGCCTCCTGAGTAGCTGGATTACAGACATGCACCACCATGCCCGGCTAATTTTTTGTATTTTTAGTAGAGACAGGATTTCGCCACATTGGCCAAAATGGTCTCGAACTCCTGGCCTCAAATGATCCACCCACCTTGGCCTCCCAGAGTGCTGAGTTACAGGTGTGAGCCGCTGCGCCCAGCCTATCACTAGGTTTTATCCACCAGAAATAACTCCAAGTATGGGTGAATTCAACTGTTGGCCTTCATTATGCCTGCAGCAAGACTCCAAGCACTAGCATCAATTCATGATGAGCAGCCTCACCCGGGCTTTTATCACTGTACAGCAGGCCCTTGTGGCTCTCTAGCCACTTTTTTTCTCATTCTGTCCAATGAGTATTTCAAACCTGTTTCTCTTCATTCCAACCTCCAATTCTCCCTCCACCCACCTACTTGCAGCAGATGATCTTGATTTCACAGAGAAAATAAAATTGAGCTTCCTGACACAGAATCTGCTGACTTAGTTACATCTGCATCCATCTTTTCCCATCGAAGGTCAGTCCCTCTGGATCCCTTCTCTTGTCTTTTTAAGAATTTCCCCCGCTGGGCACAGTGGCTCATGCCTGTAATCCCAGCACTTTGGGAAGCCAAGGCAGGTGAATCACCTGAGGTCAGGAGTACGAGACCAGCCTGACCAACATGGAGAAATCCCGTCTCTACTAAAAATACAAAATTAGCTGGGCGTGGTGTCACATGCCTGTAATCCCAGCTACTTGGGAGGCTGAGGCAGGAGAATCGCTTGAACCCGGGAGGCAGAGGTTGCAGTGAACTGAGATCGTATCATTGCACTCCAGCCTGGGCAACAAGAGTGAAACTCCATGTCAAAGAAAAAAAATTTCCCAAAATAAGAGAGTAAATTTTAAGTGTATTACCGTGAAAAATAGTAGGTAAGTGAGATGATGGCTAGGTTAATTGGCTTGATTCAATCATTCCACATTGCATGTGGCAAAACATCACATTGTACCCCATAAATGCATACAATTATGATTTATCAATTAACAGTATTGATAAAACATAAAGCAAAAGGAGACATTCCTATGTCAAAAAGAAAAGGATCTTCCATTTTTCAATGATGGGTCTTCAACCACTCTCTACTAGACTGATAATATCCGTGTCCCAAAATCCAGTGGAGTCTCCAGGACTGAGCTGACTCTACCCCTCAGCAGCATTTAACAACTTGTACACTGCTCCCTTCTTTTAGAAATAAGTTCTCATGGCTTTCTCAGCTTCTTGCCTTCTTGTGTTCTCTCAGTGTCCTTTCTCTGGACCCTACCCATCTACCAGAACCTTATGTTGAAGTTTCTTGGGGCTTGGTCCTTGGCCCTCTTTTCTCAGTGTATACTCTCATTCTGGATCATTTTAAATACTCCTGTCGCTTTGAGAAACAAATTTCTATTTGTAGCCCAGACTTTCTTTTGAGCATGATACATGTATATCCAACTGCCCATTCAACATCTCCACTTTGTTATTGTCACAGATACCAAACTAGTGTGACTGAAATTGAACTCATGACCCTTCACCTGTACTGAACCTGCATTTCTTACAGAATTCCCTAACCCCGTAGCGGACAACACCATTGCTAATAAAAACAATAATGTCAAAGATCTAGAAGTCTTTGAACATTTTTCTGTCTTCTTTTGCACTCTACATCCTTCCCCCCTCATCTAGTAAATGACCAAGTACTGTTAATTGTATTTCCCAAACATTTCTTTCCACTTCTTTCCACCCCGTCCCACCTATAACTTAACTCAAAGCCACAATCACCTTCTTTTTTTTTGAGCCAGGGTCTCACTCTGTCACTTAGGCTGAAGTGCAGTGGCACAATCACAGCTCACTGCAGTCTCAACCCCCCAGATTCAAGCAATCCTCCCACCTCAGCCTCCTGAGTAGCTTGAACTACAGGCACTTGCTACCATGGCCGGCTAATTTTTAAAATTTTTTTGTAGAGATAATGTCTCACTATGTTGTCCCAAAGTGCTGGGATTATAGGGATTATAGGCATAAGCCACCATGCCCGGCCCCACTTATCACCCCTTGCTTGACCAAATGCTGCAGCCTCCTAAGTAGCCTCTCTACCTCCACTCTTAACTGTCCCCCATCCCCAGCCAACAATCTGTTTTCTGCTTTTCAGTCAGACTGAGAGTATGAAATAAAAATGTACTTAAGTTACTCCTCTTCTTAAATGCTTTAAACCTTTATATGGTCCACCAGCTTATCAGTAATTTAAAAGGTGGATAATATTCATTGTTGATGAGGGTGGTTAGAAACTGGTATGTTGATGGAAATATATATATTGATAAAACCATTTCAAGGCTGATTAACCAGAAGCTATTAAACTATGCATATCCTTCAACCCAACCCTGCAAACATTCTTGTAGGTTTCTGTCCTTCAGGCATGCTCACATATATGTGCTAAGAGAAGTGTGTACGGGAATGTCTGCTTTAGCCTTGCCCACATCCAGTTTTTTGCTGTTATAACCTAGGTGCGCATTAAGAGCTACATGATTAAATGAACTGTAATACCGCCATACTATGGAATATTTTGCAAATGTTATACAAAATAAGGTATAGACATGTGTACTAGCAAGAAAAAGAGCTCCCAAGACATACTGTTAATGGAAAAAGCAGTTGCAGAAGATAATTATATAGTATGATCCTATTTATGTAAAAACAAGAACTAAAACTGCATGTGTTTATATAAACATATATGACTAGTTAGGAATATGGATATGGAACAATATGTCTCAAGTTGATTATAGTGGATGTTCTATCTGGAAGGAGACTGCAGTGGGGGGAGTACCAAAGGGCTACTTTGCATTTGTATTATAATTCGCGTTCTTTAGAATGAGAATAGATTTGTGTTTTGTGGAGTTAAAAGTAAAAAACAGGCTGGGTGCCGTGGCTCATGCCTGTAATCCCAGCACTTTGAGAGGCCCAGGCAGGCAGATCACCTGAGGTCGTGGCTAACATGGTGAGGCTCTGTCTCTACTACAAATACAAAAATTAACTGGGTGTGGTGGCATGCACCTGTAATCCCAGCTACTCGGGAGGCTGAGGCAAGAGAATCACTTGAACCCGGGAGGCAGAGGTTGCAGTTAGCCGAGATTGCACCACTACACTCCAGCCTGGGCGACAGAGCAAGACTTACCTCAAAAAAAAAAAAAAAAAAAAAAACCACAAAACAGCAACAACAACAAAAAAAACATTTAAAATGGTCTCTTTGTGTGCTTACTTAGGAGAAAGCCCAAAGCTTTTTAACGTCTTATAGGCCCTTTGAAACCTGTGCCCAGCTTTCTGTCCAGCATCCTCTCTGGCCTCTGGACCCCTTGCTCATTGTGTTCCAGCCACACAAACCTTTCTTCGGTCGCTCAAATGGACCAGTTTTCCTCCCACCTTTTTGTAGGTTGTTTTCTCTGCCTGAGAGCCTCAACCTCAGCTCCATTCCTGTTCCCAACTCCACATTCTTGATCTGTTTGCCAGGCAAAATCTTGATCATCCTTGAGGAGCCTCCCCTGACTTCCCTCCTAGGCATTTCCTGACCACCTTCAGACCAGATCAGGCATTCCTCCTGTAGCCTTTATGCCCTTGGTTTTTCCTCCATGACGTTCATCACAGTTGTCATTAAGTGTGTGAGTGTATGTTTAATGTCTGTCTCTCTCCCTAGACAGGGACATTTGTTCACTATGGTACAGGCAGCTCCCACCTCAAAGTGTGGCACATAGTAGGCCTTCAGTAAGTCTTGGGATGAATGAATGATGTGCTGTAAGTGGTCTACTTCAAGGGATGCTATGATTATGTGAAAGTTTTAAGGAATGATATAAAATAATTCACAGATGTATGAAAGGAGCATTATCATCATACTCTGATAATTATATAAACTTTAATCAACTTTGTAAGCTTGTTTCTTTGTGTACATCTGTCACGTATTTTGTTTCTATTACCAAATATAAATTTTTGGCATTGAATACATTTAAGGTTATTATTGTTTTTGTAATAATATCATCACTAATGTCTGTTGCTTTCTATCCTGAGACACTTTAGTTTCACACCAGTGTGTGGCTTGTGCATGAAAACAAAGTTTTGTTACCCTCTTCATGCAAAAGATTCTAAGACTGGCTTATTTTTATAGCATAGACATATGCTGGTACTTTAGTTTTTCAATTCTTGCACTGTTTTTGAGGGAGTGGCATTTTTATTTACAATAATAAAATGACCCCAAAGCAGTTCTGTATAGTGTATGAGTATGTACTAGCCACAAAGTCTTTTAAACATGTGATGTTTCTTAAACAGGCAGATGAAGCATATTCCATCGGTCCTGCTCCCTCCCAGCAGAGCTACCTATCTATGGAGAAAATCATTCAAGTGGCCAAGACCTCTGCTGCACAGGTGAGGGTTGTGAAGAGATTTGCAGTGCAAAAGGAATACGTTTTGTGTAACTGATGCAGTTACTTATAGAAATTTTCTATTTTTAGCCCTTCGCAAGATCTTTACATTTGATTATTGGATTATCATTGTAAACTAGGTATGTCCCATCTCATTTCTCAGCCAGTCTGCCTTTTTACTGGCTCCTGTGTACTTTAGATACTTTGGGAAATAGGTGGAAAGAGGGTCTAAATTATAAGTTAAAATTAGGAGAGAATTCAGCTCTTCTGTCTTCAAAACTACATGCTCAAATCCTTTGGGAGAAATAGGTAGGTAGGGCTCTAAATTACAAGGTAAAATATAAGCAAGAAAGAAATATTTTTCCACCCCAACTTCCCAGTCTCATTCTAGGGCCACATAGGGAACTTAAGGAAGACGGTTCAGACAAATGGAATTGCCAAGACTCTGAGATGAAAACAAGCTGGCGTTCAAGGGAGAAAAGTGTTCAGTGTGGTTGGAGTGAAGGCAGTAAGGGGCTGTGTCATTCAGGTATAGTCAGTAAAACCAAAATTCCATTTGACATTTCAGCAGAAGGAACTTAGTTGAGGAATTAGTTCCACCAGTGTTAGAGAGCTGAAGGCGGGCCGGGGATGTTGAAATTGCCCCATAATAATAACAGAAATTGACAACCACCCTTTGGGCTGTAGGAGAGACTGGTGGAGGGACCTTCTGCAGCTGTTCTGAGATCTGTGGAGGGGCCCTACCTGGCTGCAGGGGGCTTAATGAGGCTAGTTCTTGGAGTTCCAAAAGAACCTGAAGACTGGAACCAATCGCCGCTTCCTGGCGTCAAGGAGTAGGAAAGCTTCCTTGTTCAGGTTTGCCTACAGTGACCCCTACTGGCGAAACCTAACAGGAAGCCCACTGGCAAACAGGCAGAGCTCCTTCACAAGGCACCAGGTAGAAGGTTGGGTTTGCAGCTGGGAGAACCAGCTTACAGGAAGAAAGTGGTAGGAGATGATGCAGCATCATTTAGAGCATTACAAGTGTTGTTTGTTTGTTTTTGACAGGGTCTTTGCTCTGCTGCCCAGGCTGCAGTGCAGTGGCACAATCATGGCTCACTGCAGCTTCCAACTCCCAGGCTCCCACTTCAGCCTCCCAAGTATCTGGGACCACAGGTGCACACCACCACACCTGGCTAATTTTTTATTTTTTATAGGGAATGGGCTTTCTGCCTGTTGCCCAGGCTGGTCTTGAACTTCTGGGCTCAAGCGTTCTGCCTGCCTCAGCCTCCCAAAGTGAGAACATTATAGGTCTTGATAAGGAGTTCGTATTTCATTCTGAGTAGCCATTGGGGGGTTTTTTAAAGCTGAGGAGTAAAGCCATCGGCTTTACTTTTTAATAAAATCATTGTGGCTTCTGGGCAGGGAAATGGATGATTGGAGTGGGGGCAAAGGTAGGGACAGCAACATTGAAAGAAGGCAAAACAATTAAAAGTAAATTGCTATAGTGTTGCCCATCACCCTCACCTGAATTCCTGCTCCTTAGAAATTCTTCGTTGTCTCCTCTAGCACATTGATCATTCAGCATTTGATTTCCTGTTCTAGTCATATTTATACTTAATTAGTGCTTTGTTTAACAAGTTTAATATAGATATTGGCTCCTCCATAACTCCTTTGTGCTCTCCTAAGGGAAGAACTCATATCTTACACCGTTTTTTTTTAGCATACCTCCTAGCAACCCAGTGAGCTTGTACACAGTCCTCAATTTGTTTTTATTTTTGTTTTTTAAGACAGGGGTTCACTTATCCAGGTTGGAGTGCAGCAGTGAGGGTTCAAGCGATCCCCCCACCTCAGCCCCCCAAGTAACTAGAGCTACAGGCTTGCATTACCATGCCCAGCTGATTTTTTAAATTTTTGTAGAGATGGAGCCTCCCTATGTTGCCCAGACTGGTCTCAAACTCCTGGCCTCAAGTCATCCTCCCACCTCAGCCTCCCAAAGTGTTGGGATTACAAGTGTAATCTACTGCACCCAGCCAAGTCCTTAACTCAAATTAGTGAATATGTATAGTTGTTTTGTATTGATGTGTCCCTAAATCAGTGTTCTCTTCTTTAAAATAGAGTTCTTAAACTGAATAGGTATTAATTTATACAAATGCATATTTAAAATATGCTTGTTTATAAAGCTTTTTTGGTTATAGCTTGAAGTAAAAGGTCCTTAGGAGGGTAAGAAGATGATAATAATACATGGAGATATATATATATCTCTCTCTCACATGTCCTTAGGCATTCAGGCCCTTTAACATAAACATCACTTTATGTATTTATCATGTGTTTAAGCATAAATGCCATGGTATTATCACCTTCATCTTATGGGCATAACATCTAATGCACAGAAGGTTGCATGATGTTATTCCAAATCATCTAAATCTTGCGTCAAAGTGTGGTCCATGGACAGCAGGTCTGACATTACTCGTGAACTTGTCGGAAATTCAGACTTTTAAACTGGGCACAGTGGCTCACATCTGTAATCCCAGCTACTCAGAAGGCTGAGGCAGGAGGATTGCTTGAACCCAGGAGTTTGAGGCCAGCCGGTAGAAGATAGCAAGACCCCATCTCTAAATAAAAAACAATAACAGCCTTTAAGTCCTACCCTAAACCCACTGTAATTTGCATTTTATGCAAAATTTGCATTTTTATCAAGATACCCCAGTGATCTGATATCAAAACGTGTCTAATCACTGAAAGAGAAAAGGATTAAACAAGAGTATTCTGACTCCCAGCCCTATTCCCTATTCATTGGACCAGACTGAGCAGTAGAACTTTCTTGCCCAGCATTTTGGAAAAAGGGAAGGTGTTGTTTAATTAGAAATTTTTATTAATTAAAAATTACTTCTTGTAGGTCAGTGAGCTTCCTTTTTATTTTATTATTGCTTTCTCTTCTAAGCTGCCTCCTCAAGAGTTGAAAATCCACTTTCTTTTTAATGGCCATTTTTCTGAGACCATTTTTTTAGTTTAAATAACAACCCTCTAGCAAATATATG
Source organism: Macaca nemestrina (assembly GCF_043159975.1). NCBI lineage: Eukaryota > Metazoa > Chordata > Mammalia > Primates > Cercopithecidae > Macaca > Macaca nemestrina. The sequence continues at coordinate 96,082,971 of NC_092126.1, read as the reverse complement.
ATATTCTAATTCCAGGGACTTTATCAAGCTTGTACCTATTTAGAATAGTATCATGTTAGTTGCTATAACACAAACAATGAGAAAGGAATAATACTTATTTTGAAGTATGTTCCAAAGAATATTTAAAAATAATAAAATATTTTTAGACAGTATTTTTAAAAGAATAAAATATTTTCAAAAAATATTCATTTTGCCTGAATATTGAAGATTTGGAGTGTCTTGCAAAAATTAGTGGTGAAAACAAAGGATAAAAGAACAGAAGCCAAGTAACATGAGTGAGTGAACATTGGAATTAAATCAGAAAATTTAGCCTAAGTAAAGCTATTTAGCTCTTTGGGACAGACCTGATCAGAAAGGAAATTTGATGGGTTATAATTTACAAAGTTCTCCTCTAATAAAAAGATACTTGCCAATTAGGAGAGCAAACCTTCCTTTAATGTCGACTTTAAAGAAGAAACTTATTGGCCATCTAGTAAAGGACATTGAATAACACTTGTACAGTGATTTGAAAGAAGTTTTCTAAAACTCTAGAATTGTTCTTAATGTGGCCATTTTGACATAAGCACTTTTATAGAAATTAAAGTAAAGTTTACAAGTGAGCTAAATTTCTGGTGATGCCTGGTGATATAGCTATAATGAGAAACTCAAGAAGATGTAAATATGTTTTAGGCTAGCGCTTTTTTTTTTTTTTTTTAAGATGATGTCTCACTCTGTCTCCCAGGCTGGAGTGCAGTGTTATGATCATGGCTCACTGCAGCCTTGAACTCACAGACTCAAGTGATCCTGCCACCTCAGCCTCCCAAGTAGCTGTGATGGGACTGTAGGCACACGTCACTATGCCCAGCTAATTTTTTGTTTATTTGTTTGTTTTTGAAACAAAGTCTCACTATGTTTCCCAGGCTGGTCTCAAACTCCTGGGCTCAAGTGATCCTTCCCTCTTGGCCTCCCAACGTGTTGGGGTTACCGACGTGAGCCACCACTCTGGCCACACTAGTTCTCTCGATTGCCGGTTGTCTTCAGTCTTCTCTGGTTGGGAAAGAGGCCGTAGTTAACCCTGTCTGCAGGTTAGAACCACCTGAGCTTTTAAAGAGACTGTTGTACTGCCTTGTAGAAGAGGTCTGTAGTAACTGCAAAGGAGCATAAAGCGGTCTCTGGAATGCTTGTGATGTTCTGATTCTTGAGCTGAGTACTGGCTGCACAGGTGTATTCAGTTTAAGTAAACTGTGGACATAAGAGCTGTACACTTAAGGCAAATGCAGTTTTCTATATGTATATTATACTTTAGTCCCCTCAGTTATCTGAAGTAGCTCCTGAGCATGAATGTTTTATAAAAGTGCTCCATTTTTTTTTTCTGTTGTACCAAGAGTTAGGAACTTTATTACAGGTACTAGAAAATCGGTGACAAGTAACTTAAATGCATATAGCAAGTTATTTACTAAATACAGGTACTCTGTGGTTGACCAAAAGGAAGCCCATATGTTTTAAGTATCACAGATGAAGGTAGGAAATTCTTGGTGTCAGGTCTCAGGGTCTGTCCAACCCATGCTGAAGTCTGAGGAGAGTGGGTGGATGAGCAGAAAAAAGACTTAGGGGGCCATAGGCAGGTGAACATGGTTTTATTCAGCAGCGGCTCTTATTAGCAGCTTAGTTACACCAGCTCTCTCACACTGTTCACCTTTATCTTAGCTGTCTGCTCTGGCTCTGTGGCTCCTGCCACTCCCATGCTTGCTGCTGCATAGCTGGCTCTCCCTTGCCTTCAGGGTCAGCAGCTTAACTCTTTTTCTCTCTGGGCATGAGCAAGCCAAGCTGTGTCCTGGCTCCCACCTGTCCGGCTGCAAGACGGACAACTTTGGCTCTCCCTCTCTCTCTCTCTCTCTCTCTCTCTCTCTTTCTCTCTCTCTGGGCGCCAACACTCCCACCATGTCAAGCCATGTTGAGCCGAGCTGAGCCCCAAGAGCCCCTGAACAGCGTTAGCCAGGCAATTATACCTTTTACAGACAATAGTGGCATAAAGCCAAGTATGAGCTTACACAAACAGTTATATAACAAGTGCAGTATGTGCCTGCGCTGTAAATTTGCTGAGTCATGCAGGCCTGGATATCCCCCTCAGCCTATTCCTTGACCAGAGCACATCCATGTACCTTACACTTGGTAATAAGAATTTAAAGACCATGACTTGTCCGCTTCACCATGGAAAGGACACTTCTCATTTTTGCTTGAAGTTTTTGGCAAACTCTGCTTGAGGGTAGAACCAGCAACTTTGCTTGTATGTGTCTTCTTGAACAAGTTACAGAGCAAAGTAAATACAAACTAAAAGTTTGGAAGAAATTATTTTGGCAGAGATTTAAGGAGGACAAGAGATAATAGTTTTCTGTGTTTACTAATAAAGACATGTTAGTACTGTGCAATGAACAATCTCAACAGGTTTGCAATCCTGTGACCCACCAGGGTGAAGTGGCAGCTCAATACATGCCTGAAGCAAGGGAATTAGCCCACTGGTAATAATAGTGGTGCTGTTGTTTTCCCTTTTAATCCATTCAGATGCTCAAGAACATCATGGTTTGGGTATATTAAATTTTTCTTCCTAAGAGAAATTAGTTAAACTTCTTAAGGCCGTTCCCAGAGTGTACGACTGAATTTTATCTTCGCAAGGAGATAGCTCCTTTTGTTTTTAGTTATTGATGTGGTTTTGCTGTGTCCCCACCCAAATCTCATCTTGAATTGCAACTCCTACTATTCTGACATATCATGGGAGGAACCCGGTAGGAGGTGATTAAATTATGGGGGTGGATCTTTACTGTGCTGTTCTCATGATAGTGAATGAGTCTCATGAGGTCTGATGGTTTTAAGAAACAGGAGTTTCCCTGCACAAGCTCTTTGCCTGCCGCCATCCATGTAAGTTGTGACTTGCTCCTCCTTGCCTTTCCACCATGGTTGTGAGGCCTAAACCTCTTTCTTTTGTAAATTGCCCAGTGTCAGGTATATCTTTATCAGCAGCATGAAAACAGACTAATACAGAAAATTGGTTCTAGTAGAGTGGGGTGCTGCTGAAAAGATACTTAAAACTGTGCAAGTGACTTTGGAACTGGGTAACAGGCAGACATTGAAACAGTTTGGAGGGCTCAGAAGAAGACAGGGAAACGTAGTAAAGTTTGGAACTTCCTAGAGACTTGTTGAGTGGCTTTGCCCAAAATGCTGATAGCAGTGTGGACAGTGAAGTCCAGGCTGAGGTGGTCTCAGACGGAGATGAGAAACTTGTTAGGAACTGGAGCAAAGGTGACTCTTGTTATGTTTTAGCAAAGAGACTGGCAGCATTTTGCTCCTGCCCTAGAGATTTGTGGACCTTCAAACTTGAGAGAGATGATTTAGGGAATCTAGCAGAAGAAATTTCTAAGCAGCAAAGCATTCAATTGGATGCTATTAAAGGGATTCAGTTTTATAAGGGAAGCAGAGCATAAAAGTTCAGAAAATGTGCAGCCTGACAATGTGATAGAAAAGAAAATCCCATTTTCTGAGGAGAAATTCAAGCTGGCTGCAGAAATTTGCGTAAGTAACAAAAAGCCAAATGTTAATCCCCAAGACAATGGGGAAAATGTCTCCAGGGCATGTCAGAGGTCTTCGTGGCAGCCCCTCCCATCACAGGCCCGGAGGCCCAGGAGGGAAAAAATGGTTCCTTGGGCCAGGCCAGACTGCTGTGTGCAGTCTAGGAATTTGGTACCCTCAGTCCCAGCTGCTCCAGCTGTGACTAAAAGGGGCCAAGGTATTACTTGGGATGTTGCTTCAGAGGGTGGAAGCCCCAAGCCTTGGCAGCTTCCACGTGTTGTGGAGCCTGTGGGTGCACAAAAGTCAAGAATTGAGGTTTGAGAACCTCCGCCTAGATTTCAGAGGATGTCCAGGCAGAAGTTTGCTGCAGGAGTGGATCCCTCATGGAGAACCTCTGTTAGGGCAGTGCAGAAGGGAAATGTGGGGTCAGAGCTCCCACACACAGTCCCTTTTGGGGCACTGCCTAGTGGAGCTGTGAGAAGAGGTCCACCATCCTCCAGACCCCAGAATGGTAGGTCCACTGACAGCTTGCGCCATGTACCTGGAAAAGCCACAGACACTCAACACCAGCCTGTGAAAGTAGCCAGGAGAGGGGCTCTACCCTGCAAAGCCACAGGGTGGAGCTGCCCAAGACCATGGGAACCTACCTCTTGCATCCATGTGATCCAGATGCAAGACATGGGATCAAAGGAGATCATTTTGGAGCTTTAAGATTTGACTGCCCTGCTGGATTTCAGACTGGCATGGAGCCTGTAGCCCTTATGTTTTAGCCAGTTTCTCACATGTAGAATGGCTGTATTTACCCAATGCCTATACCCCCATTGTATCTGGGAAGTAAATAGCTTGCTTTTGATTTTACAGGCTCTTAAGTGGAGGGGACTTGCCTTGTCTCAGATGAGACGTTGGACTGTGGACTTTTGAGTTAATGCTAAAATGAGTTAAGACTTTGGGGGGCTGTGGGAAGGCATGATTGGTTTTGAAATGTGAAGACATGAGATTTGGGAGGGGCCCAGAGCAAAATGATATGGTTTGGCTCTGTGTCCCCACCCACATCTCATCTTCAATTGTAACTCTTATAATTCCCACGTATCGTGGGAGGAACCCAGTGGGAGGTAATTGAATTATGGGGACAGGTCTTTCCTGCACTGTTCTCATAGTAGTGAATGAGTCTCATGAGATCTGATGGTTTTAAAAATGGGAGTTTCCCTGCACAAGCTCTCTTGGCCTGCCGCTATCCATGTAAGACATGAATTCCTCCTCCCTACCTTCTGCCATGATTGTGAGGCCTCCCCAGCCATGTGGAACTGTGAGTCCAATAAACTTCTTTCTTTTATAAATTGCCCAGTCTTGGATATGTCTTTATCAGCAGTGTGAAAACAGACTAATACAGTTATGAAAGGAGAACATTTATCTAGTATACCAAAAAATTCCATCGAATTCAGTATCTGTTAAAAAGAAAGGAGACTAGTAACACATACTCTGGAAATGAAATTAAGGAAACGGTTACATTCACAATAGCAATCAAATACTTAGGAAAAAAGTTAGCAAAAGCAGTTCAAGACATATTTACTGAAAACTGTAAAACATTGCTGAGAGATACTAAAGAAATTCTAAAGAAACAGATATTTCATCAGAACACTCAATATTATTCAGGTGGCATTATATATTTAATGCAATCTTTATAAAAATCCCAGAAGGCTTTTTTTTTTTTTAAAGTAGAAATTGACAAGCGAATCCTAAAATAGCTCAAGAGCCTAATATATACCTAAAACAATTTTTGAAAAGCTTAACTAATTTGTAGGGTTTAGACTGTCTCAGAACTCATTATGCCAGGTGCAGTGGCTCATGCCTGTAATCCCAGCATTTTGGGAGGCCAAGGTGGGCAGATCACTTGAGGTCAGGAGTTCAAGACCAGCCTGGCCAACATGGTGAAACCTTGTCTCTACTAAAAATACAAAAATTAGCCAGGCATGGCAGCAGGTGCCTGTAATCCCAGCTACTTGGGAAGCTGAGGCAGGAGAATTGCTGGAACCCAGGAGATGGAGGTTGCAGTGAGCCAAGATTGTGACATTGTACTCCAGCCTGGGTGACAGAACAAGGCTGTATCTCAATCAATCAATCAATCAATCAATGTATCTACAATAACCAAAACAGTGTGGTATTTGTATAAGGATAAAAACATAGGTAAAACAAAAATAAACTCACACATATGTAGTCAATTGATTTTTGAATAAAGATGCTAAAGTAGTTCAATAGAGGAGAGTTTTTTAAACAAATGTTGCTGGAGTAATTTGATATCTCTTTGTAAAAAGATGAACCTGAAGCCTAGTCCTAGACTCTTACATCTTAAACAAAAAAATTAACTTACAATATATCATAGACCTAAATGTGAGAACTAAAACTGAAACTTCTAGACGAAAACATAGGAGAAAATCTTTGAGACCTTGATTAGGCAAAGATTTCTTAGACATAATACTATAAGAAAGGTTCATGAAATAAAAAAAATGGTAAATTGACTTCAAAGCTTGAAACTGTTGCTAAGAAACCCAATTTTTAAAAAATGAACAAAATATTTGAATAGATCCTGCACCAAAGAAGGTACACAAATTACCAGAAAGCCCATTAAAAGATGTTCAACATATTAGCTGTTAGGGAAATACAAATCAAAACCTCAATGAGATACCACTTCATACTCACTAGGATGCTATAATCAAAAAGAGATGATAACAAGTATTGGTGAGGATTTAGAGAAATTGGAACTCTTCTATGTTATTGATGGGAATGTAACCTGGAGCAGCCACTTTGGAAAACAGTTTTGCAGTTTCTCAAAATGTTAAACGTAGAGTTACTTTATGAACTAGTAACTCTACTTCTTCAGTATGTATCCAAAAGAAATGAAAACACATCCGCACAGAAATTTATGCCTCAACGTTCATAGCAGCATTATTTATAGTAGCCAAAAAAGGAGGAGCAACGCAAATGTCTATCAACTGATGAATGCATAAATAAAATGCAGCATAGCCATACAATGGAGTATTATTTTGCCATCAAAAAGGAATGGATTACTGATTTGTGTTAAAAAAAAAATGGCTGAACCTTGAAAACATTTATGTTCAGTGACAGAGCTGGTCACAAAAGACTGCATATATTATATGATTCCATTTATACGAAATGTTCATATAGGTAAATCTATAGAGACAGAAAGTAGATTCACAGTTGCCTAGGGCTGGGGGTTTATGGGGAATGAGAAATGGCTAATAGGCACAGGATTTCTTTTTGCAGTATTAAAAACTTACATTATTAGATCTTGGTATTTTAGATTATAGTGATAATTGTGCAACTATGAGTATACTACAAATCATTGGGTTGGCCGAGTTTTATGGTATATGAATTGTATCTCAACAACTATGTTTAAAAAGTGCAGTAACACTATGCACCCACTAGATTGGCCAAAATCAAAAAGACTGACAATACAATATGTGGGCAGGGATATGGATACCCTTGAAAGCATCATAAATTGCTGGTGGAAATGCAAAATAATATCATCCCTTTAGAAAAGTTAAATGTATTCTTACCATATTATGACAAACAATTGCACTCCTGGGTATTTTCCCAAGAGAAATGAAAAATATTTTCACACAGACTTGTCTGTGAATGTTTATAACACCGTTATTCATAATAACCACAAACTGGAAAACAATTCAAATGAATGGGTAAACAAAATGTGGTATATCCATATAACAGAATCCATATTATAAAAAGAAATCATCTACTGACACACTCCACAACATGAATAAACCTTGAAAAATTATGTGCAGTTGAAGAAGCCAGACACATAATACTGTATGATTCTGTTTATATGAATTTTTTTAAAGGCAAAACCTTAGAGACAGCAACTCAGTTGTTGCTTGGGTGTGGGAACAGATTGCAGGTGGGCACATGGGAACTTTTTCTAGTGATGCAAGTGTTCTCAAACTGGATTGTAGTGATAGTTGCACAATTGTATAGATTTACTAAATTCACCAAAGTATAAATGAATGAATGCTATGTATTATAAATCATATCTCAAAAGAAAACCCAAACCAGGGAGGACTAGGACATAGACCTGTTCGTTTTCATAGTGTAGATGTTTGACCGTTTTATACAAAATACCCAAATTGTGAGAGAAAATATTTGCAAACTTTGCATCTGACAAAAGTCTAATATCTAGTATCTATAAGGAACTTAAACAGATGTACAAGAGAAAAACAACCCCATTAAAAAGTGGGCAAAGGACAGGTGGGCACGATGGCTCATGCCTGTAATCCCATAACTTTGGGAGGCTGAGGCAGGGGGATCACAAGGTCAGGAGATCGAGACCATCCTGGCTGACATGGTGAAACCCTGTCTCTACTAAAAACACAAAAAAATTAGCAGGGCGTGGTGGCGGGCGCCTGTAGTCCCAGCTACTTGGGAGGCTGAGGTAGGAGAATGGCGTGAACCTGGGAGGTGGAGGTTGCAGTGAGCTGAGATCACGCCACTGCACTCCAGCCTGGGCAACAGAGCAAGACTCCGTCTAAAAAAAAAAAAAAAAAAGTGGGCAAAGAACATGAACAGGCACTTCTCAAAAGAAGACATACATGCAACCAACAAACATATGAAAAAAAGCTCAATATCACTGATCATTAAGAAATGCAAATCAAAACCACAGTGAGATACCATCTCACACCAGTCAGAATGGCTATTATTAAGAAGTCAGAAAAATAATAGATGCCAGGAGGTTGTGGAGAAAAGGTAACATTTATATGCTGTTGGTGGGAATGTAAATTAGTTCAACCATTGTGGAAAGCAGCAGGGTGATACCTCAGAGAGCTAAAAGCAAAACTGCCGTTCAATGCAGCAATCCCATTACTGGTTGTTTACCCAGAGGAATGTAAATCATTCTGCCATAAAGACACATGTGCATGTATGTTCATTGCATCATTCACAATAGCAAAGTCATTGAATCAGCCTAAATGCCCATGAGTGACAGATTGGATAAAGAAAAGTTGGTACATAAACACCACGGAATACTATGCAGCCATAATAAAGCATGAGATCACATCTTTTGCAGGAACATGGATGGAGCTGGAAGCTATTATCCTTAGCAAACTCACACAGGAACAGAAAATCAAATACTGCATGTTCTCACTTAGAAGGGGGAGCTGAATAGTAAGAAGTTATGAACACAAAGAAGGAAACAAAAGACATTGGGGTATACTTGAGTGGGGAAGGTGGGAGGGAGAGGAGCTGAAAAGATAACTATTGAGTACTAGGCTTAATACCTGGATGATGAAATAATCTGTACAACAAACCTCTGTGACATGTATTCACCTGTGTAATCTTCACATGCACCCCAAACCTAAAATAAAAGTTAATAAAATAAAATTGAACTTTGGTTTAAAAGAAATAAAACTCCACACTGGCTGCAACTTGTGACTATCCAGCATTTTATCTGTATCTGGCATTTTATTGTTTCCTGTCACTAGGATGTGGGTTTTTCTATTCGTATGAGTTTCCCAGATATCTGAAGCTTGCCCCTTTAATTTTGAAATGTTCTTTGAGTGTAACTATTTTCAAATAGTATTGGTGAAGCGTTTGTCTTTTTATATTGTTTTGGTCATAATTATAATACATGTTAGAAGAACAAATCCCCTCAGGGCTACTGATACTGGAGAGGGAGTGACTTCATCACTCATGAAATCATCCAAGCCCACTCTGCCTTTTGCCTTCTTCTGTTTCTTCCCTTTTTGCTGTCAGTGTGTTTGCTCTTAGAAATCTTGCTGTCCTTCAGTTACTGAATTTCCTGTTCTGTGGGCTAACAACCGAGTAAGTATGTTCGTTAAAATTCTGAGTACATTAGAAGTAACTAGGCTGAAGTCTGAGGGATGCCCTTTTCACTAAGAGTACACATACAGTTGTCCCCCTTTATCCAAGGTTTCTCTTTGAGTGGTTTCAGTTGCCTGCAGTCTACTATGGTTTGAAAATATTAAATGGAAAATTCCAGTAATCAACAATTGATAAGTTTTAAATTGCACGCCATTCTGAATTGCACAGTGAGATCTTGCACGGTCTGCTTTGTCCCTCCCAGGATGCGAATCGTCCCTTTGTCCGGTGTCTCCACGCTGTCTACACTCCCCAACATAGTCACTCAGGAGCCATCTAGGTTATCAAATCGACTGTCATGGTACCACCATGCTTGTGTTCAAGCCACCCTTATTTTATTTAAATCATGGCCTCAAAATGCAAGAGTAATGATGGTAGCAATTCACTTATGCCAAAGAGAAGCCGTAAAATGCTTCTTTTAAGTGAAAAGGTGAACATTCTCAAGGAAAGAAAAATATATATATGTATGTTGAGATTTCTTGGTTCTTGGTAAGGACCAAGTTTCTATCTGTGAAATTGTGAAGAAGAAAAAACAAATTCATGTTATTTTCCTGTTGCACCTCAAACTGCAAAAGTTACGGCCACAGTGCATGGCAAGTGCTTAGTTAAGATGGGAAAGGCATTAAATTTGTGTTTAGAAGACATGAACAGAATCATGGTCCAATTGTTATCAGTCCAGTTCTGTAGTATTCATAGTTTCAGGCATCCACTAGGGATCTTGGAATATATCCCCCCTGGATAAAGGGCACTCCTATAGACTTTAATACATGACTTTCATTTGCTTCTTAGCTTTTTTCTGGAAAGATGACATTGATAGATAGTGACCTGAAGATAAGTGAGGTATTTATTGAGCTAGTGTTCTCTTTGGGATTTTTGGATGCCATGATTTTAATTCTAGGCCAGTTTTACAGAGACAGAATAGACAAATTTCCCTTACCACTCTGAAGCTGTTTACTCCTTGACATTCTATCGTAATTGCAGTGTTGTTTTAAATTTAAGTATACAGAAACTTCTGTACCATATGATCTAGCAATTCCACTTTTGGTATACAACTAGAAGAATTTAAAGCGGGGACTCAAACAGATACTTGTATACCAATACTTGTTTTTCATAGCAGCAGTATGCACAATGTGTAGAAATAACAATGTCCATCAAGAGATGAATGGGTAAACAATATGTATACAAACTGGATATTATTCGACCTTAAAAACAAATGGAATTCTGATACATGTTACATGAATGAACCTTGAAAACATTATGCAGGTGAAATAAGCCAAACTCAGACAAATTATTATACACTTCCACTTACATGAGGTACTTTGGCTAGACAAATTCATAAACACAGAAAGTAAAATGCTGGTTACCAGGCACTAAGGAAAGGGAGGGAACGGAGAATTATGTTTGGAGATTAAAACATCCTGAGGATGGATGGTAATGACAATTGCCCAACATTGTGAGCGTACTTAATGCCACTGAATTACATACTTAAAAGTAACTAAAATGGTCAATGTTTTGCTATGTATATATTATCACAATAAAAAGAAATATAGATTCATCTGGTTTAGGTAAGGCTTCAGAGCTTTCACATGAATATTTCAGATATTTCTTTGGAAACAGATTTTAATAGAAATCATACTATTAGCAGTGTAGGGAGAGGCCTCCCAGAGGAAGACAGCTTCACCTGCATTAAGGTGTTGCCAGTTGAGCACTAATGAGTAAGTTTTTTATTTTATTTCTCATTTCTAGGCTATCCATCCAGGATATGGTTTTCTTTCAGAAAACATGGAATTTGCTGAACTTTGTAAGCAAGAAGGAATTATTTTTATAGGCCCTCCTCCATCTGCAATTAGAGACATGGGTATAAAGAGGTATGAGTTTATATCTTTTAAAATATAACTGTGTAAAGGTCAGTTGAAATAGTTTGGGCCAGGCATGGTGGCTATGCCTGTAATATCAGTGTTTTGGGAGACTGAGGCAGGAGGATAGCTTGAGGCCAGGAATTCAAGACCAGCCTGGGCAACATATTGAGACCTTGTCTCTAAATTTTTTTTTTTAATTCAGCCAGGCCTGGGCACAGTGGCTCACACCTGTAATCTAGCACTTTGGGAGGAAAAGGTGGGAGGATCGCTTGAGCCCAAAAGTTTAAGACCAGCCTGGGCAACATAGGGAGACCTTGTCTCTACAACATTTTTAAAAAATTCCAGGCTTGGTGGCACATGCCTGTGGGTCCAACATCTTGGGATGCTAAGGTAGGAGGATTGGTTGAGCCCAGGAAATCAAGGCTGCGGTGAGCTGTGATCACACCATCATACTTCAGTCTGGGCGACAGAGTAAGACCCCATCTCAAAAAAAAAAAAGATTTCAGCTGGGTGTGGTGACACACACCTGTAGTCCCAGCTGCTTAGGAGGCTGAGGCAGAAGGATCACTTGAGCTCAGGAGTTTAAGGCTGTAGTGAGGTGTAATTGCACCACTGCACTCTGGCATGGGCAACATTGTGAGACCCTGTCTCTTAAAAAAAAAAATAGCTTGTTTTACCCATAATAGATATTTTAATTCTACCCTTCTGTTGTCATAGGCGTAAGTTATTTATCTGCGACAGGGAAATTCCATTGAGTTACAGAAAATACTTAATGTTTCTAATCAATATATTAGTATTTTGGGATTAAAAATAGGGTGAGATGAGCTACCACATGAATTGGGGGAAACTAACTAATAGACATCTTGAATTTGTATTATTTTGTCATCTCAGACTTGATGTTTTCTTTAAAGGGTTCCATCGTAATTTATAGACTGGGCTATATTTGTGTTTCTCTTGAATGAAACAGTTTATAGAATTTGGGGCATGTTGTTTGCTTTCCCACTCTAAAGCACATCCAAATCTATAATGGCTGCTGCTGGAGTACCTGTTGTGGAGGGTTATCATGGTGAGGACCAATCAGATCAGTGCCTGAAGGAACACGCCGGGAGAATTGGCTATCCTGTCATGATTAAAGCCGTCCGGGGTGGAGGAGGAAAAGTAAGACTGTGCATGCTTGTGTTTGCCAATTCAGGCTCCTCTTCTTTGTTTTATTTATGTTGTGGTCATAATCATCTTTTCTCTCTTAGGGAATGAGGATCGTTAGATCGGAGCAAGAATTTCAAGAACAGTTAGAATCAGCGCGGAGAGAAGCTAAGAAGTCTTTCAGTGATGATGCTGTGCTGATCGAGAAGTTTGTAGACACACCGAGGTGGGCTGACCTTATTTTTCTGACTCAGAGTTGAAAAATTAAATTATAAAAACAATGCATGCACATTCTATAAAATATAAAACTATAATAGTATATAAGATTATTATTATAAGTTTCCCAGTTCTGTCCTGTGATGTAACCACTGATTGTAGGACGGTATGCATTCTTCCAGGCATTTTCTATATGAATAGAAACCTATAGTGGCCGGGCACGGTGGCTCAAGCCTGTAATCCCAGCACTTTGGGAGGCCGAGACGGGCGGATCACGAGGTCAGGAGATTGAGACCATCCTGGCTAACACAGTGAAACCCCATCTCTATCAAAAAAAATACAAAAAATTAGCCGGGCGCGGTGGTGGGTGCCTGTAGTCCCAGCTACTCGGGAGGCTGAGGCAGGAGAATGGCGTAAACCTGGGAGGCGGAGCTTGCAGTGAGCTGAGATCCGGCCACTGCACTCCAGCCTGGGCGACAGAGGGAGACTCCATCTCAAAAAAAAAAAAAAAAAAAAAGGAAACCTATATATATATATATATATACACATACAGCAAACAAAATACATACTTGAGAACAGTGAATAGAATCTTTCTTTTTTTTTTTTTTTTTTTTTTTGAGATGGAGTCTCTCATTCTGTTGCCCAGGCTGGAGTGCAGTAGCATGATCTCGACTCATTGCAACCTCTGCCTCCCAAGTTCAAGTGGTCATCCTGCCTCAACCTCCTAAGTAGCTGGAATCACAGGCACACACCACCATGCCTGGCTAATTTGTGTGTTTTTAGTAGAGATGGGATTTTACCATGTTGGTCAGGCAGGTCTCAAACTCCTGACCTTGTGATTTGCCTGCCTTAGCCTCCCAAAATGCTGAGATTACAGGCGTGAGCCACCATGCCCGGCCAGTGAATAGAATCTTATACACTAATATTATTTACTAATACTATTATCACAGACATCTTTCCATGTCAGTAATTATAGATCAGCCTCATTCTTTTTGTTGGTGACCTAGTGGTTCTATGATCTTAATATACCATTAATTCATTCAGTATGTTTCTTGTTGATGAAATTTAGAGTTTTTTCAATATTAGCAAATTATTGTAATAAATTCAGCTATATTTATAGAACTCTGTCAGTTGAGATGCTCAGGAAATGGAAGTAATTTTCTAAATTGAATTATAAGTGATATACTAATAATAATAGGAGCTAACACTTATATTGCACTTACCATGTGCCAGATTTTAAGTATTTTACACATGCTAAATAATCTTGCTGTCCTTATAATTCTAATATAATTCTTACAACAATCTCATTAGGTAAGTACTGTTTTCATTTTACAGGTGAGGACACTAAGCTACAGAGTAGTTGTGTTGTGTTACTTGTCTGAGGTCATTCAGCTGTTAAGTAGTAAAGCTGAGATTTGAACCCAGGCAGTTTGACTCCAGAGTTCATATCTAAGCCACTGCACTAAGCTACTTCTCTGGGTACCACTATAGCAAATGCAATGTGAATCCCTATTTTTTTTTCAGGAATTTTATTTTCATGTTTGTTGTTTAAGATGCTGATTATAAAGTTTCTTATTTCATAGATTTTTATGACAGTTGTTAAAAAAATTTCATATATATATATATATATATATTTTTTTTTTTGACCTGTAAGTCAAATGAAAAGAATAATTCATTTGGGAACCGTGACTGGAAAGAGATTTACCTTAAAGGTAACAGACTTGAAGCTTTCAGGCCCTTCTTTGGCATTAACCTCTTCCAAGACCCTGACCTAATTTTGTATTTGCAGTTTTGTATTCTTCTCCTTGAAGGAGACCCCCAAATTGTTTTTTGTTTCAGGCCCTATAAAACTGAGAACTGTCCTGAGCATGGCATAGTAAATGAAATTCGATTAGAATTTGATAGTAAAAAAAAAAAAAAAGAAGTCAGTCTTAAAATGGGTAAATTGATGAGGAGAACACAGCCTATGCCATCTGTTATTGGGAAGTAAGACAAAAAAAAGGCATTTCTGAGGTAAATTGAAGGCTTCCTTTCAAGAAGGAATAGGCTAGCCATCCAAATTAGTATGCTCTTAAGTTAGAATTGTGGAGATATCAATAGCTTATTTCAGTAACTATGTAACTCAATGCCTGCAACATTTTTTGAATATGTAAGTTCTTTACTTATGAAATGTTAGCCATACATTGCCTCACATTGTAATTTATTTCCCCAATAGCTGGAAAGCCCCTGGGAATCAAAGACCTGGTAGTATATACATTTTTACTTTTTTGTATGTATTGCCTGGCATACCACTTTCCTTGTAACAGGCATCAGTAATATTTTTTGAACTGTAGAAATAATATGAATACATTACAAACTTTTGGAAAAGGCAGAAGATGGAAAATAGCCCATAATTGTATTCTCCTAATAATTATTAATATTTCTATATACAGTCATGTTGCTTAATGACAAGATACATTCTGAGAAATGTATTGTTAGGCAATTTCATTGTTGTGCATACATCATAGAGTGTACTTACACAAACTGCGATAGTATAGCCAACTACACACCTAAGCTGTGGTATAGCCTGTTGCTCCTGAGCTACAAAGCTGTACAACAGGTTTCTGTATTGAATACTGTAGGCATTTGTAACACAGTGGTAAGTATTTATGTATCTAAACATCTCAAAACATAGGAAAGGTAATGTATTGTGCTATTATGTCACTAAATGATAGGAATTTTTCAGCTCCATCATAATCTTATGAAATCACCATTATATATGCAGTCTGGCATTGACTGAATGTCATTGTGTGGCACATTGTGTGACTCTATTTCTATTCTGTATTTCTATTAATAATTTTTTTTTAATTAAAAGCAAGTTTATTAAGAAAGTAAAGGAATAAAGAATGGCTACTCCATAGACAGAGGAGCCCCAAGGGCTGCTGGTTGCCCATTTTTATGGTTATTTCTTGATGATATGCGAAACAAGGGGTGGAGTATTCATGCCTCCCCTTTTTAGACTGTATAGGGTACCTTCCTGACGTTGCCATGGCATTTGTAAACTGTCATGGCGCTGGTGGGAGTGTAGCAGTGAAGACGACCAGAGGTCACTGTCGTTACCATCTTGGTTTTAGTGGGATTTAACCAACTTCTTTACCACAACCTGTTTTATCTGCAAGGTCCATATGACCTGTATCTTTTGCTGACCTTCTATCTCTTTCTGTGATTAAAAATGCCTTAACTTGCCACTGGGAATGCAGCCCAGCAGGTCTTAGCCTTATTTTACCCAGCTCCTATTCAAGATGGGAGTTGCTCCAGTTCAAATGCCTCTGACATTTCCCCATTCCCTTTTGTAAGAGAACGCTTAATCCTAAGGGTTGCAGAGGGACAAAGATCCATCTTCTGTAACTTCTTCAGGCTGAATGGGGCGATGATATTCCTGCCTAACTATTAGGATCTCTTGTGTTCAGGATAGAGAGGAGCTTAGTTAGAAAGCATCAGTATGTCGAGAGCCACTCATAACTCTTGAGTTCCAACAAAAGGTGATGTCTGGAAGATTAATGCATGTTTTTTAAAAAAACATTTGGTAAGCTTATCCTGCATTTCTACACAAAGAGTACAACAGTAATATATTCCACAACAGTAAAGCAAAATAAGCAAGATTATCCCAAGTTAACTAAATTAGAAGACTTTCCACGAACTGGGCAACTATTGGAACCAAGCTGATATGGGGTTGCTAGGTGATTCCAATACACGCCCAGGATTAGAATATTGATCCAGATTTTTGCTTTACCAATCCCTCCTGTTTCTTCTCAGTAGCATCCAGAGATCACTGGTTGGTCCACAGGAATAAGCAGGGTTAGTCTAAATTGCAGGAAATCTCAAAAACAACTGATGAAACCAGAATTCAATAACAAATGTACCATAGTTCTTGAAACACAATTTTTCTCTCTCCAGTTTCCCATTTTTACTAAAGACAAATCATGGTAAGGCTGATTTGCTTTATTATACATGGCCTGATTATTTGTACAAAGTGCAGCAAGAATAATTGTTTGCCATATAGGCTTTTAAAATTAGTTTTGATAGAACTCTTCCATAAGAAACCTTAGAGAAGACCTTTTTTTTTTAAGCCAAGCCCAGCCATGGATTTATACCCTCAAATACCTATGAGTTGGGTAAATTTCTCTCCTCTTGAGGTCTCATGATAACTTGGGGCTCCTGAGTCTGTCAGAAAGTGACATTCTTTACTTACTACAGGTTAGGAACCCTGTATAGAGACTGTGTAGACAAGGTACGAGGCCAGTTTTCCCCAGGGGCTTTTATTAGCTTTACAAGTCAAGTTTGATTCCTTAAAGGAAAGCATGCCATTCCAGTCAAAGCCTTGGCAAAATAACCAGTAGTTTCTCCAATTGTGCCCCGTTGCAAAGGAAAGCAGATTCTTACTGCATTTATGCAAATAACTATATTGCCCTAAGTTAAGATACTCATAAGTAATTTCCAAATTCTGGAGAAATCAGAGAGGAACAAATATGCTCCAAATTTTGTTTATGAGTATGTACATTACTTAATTGTTTAAAAAGCTGTGAATAACTTAAAAGTTTCCTTGACTCTGAAGAACAAAACAGGATCAGCAATGTTTTAAGCAACAAGTCAAAAAAGGTTACTTCAGACTTCTATTAGTTTGGTCCATATGGTTAACTTCTGTTTTGCTTGACATACATGAACATTTCAACTTTCCATGACAATCCTGAAAGTTTCTCTTTCCCTTTTCTAATGTCACAATCTCCAAAGTTAAATGAAACCTGCATTCAAGAACACCTATTAGAGTTGTATAGTTGATTATAAATCACCTTTTGGGGCTTGGTGGCTCATGCCTGTAATCCCAGCACTTTGGGAGACTGAGGCAAGTGGATCACTTGAGGTCAGGAGCCTGACCAACATGGTGAAACACTGTCTCTAATAAAAACACAAAAATTAGCCAGGCATGGTGGCACGCTCCTGTAATCCCAGCTACTTGGGAGGCTGAGGCACGAGAATTGCTTGAACCTGGGAGGCAGAGGTTGCAGTGAACTGAGATTGTACCACTGCATTCCAGCTTGGGCAACAGAGTGAGACTCAGTCTCAAAATAATAATAATAATAATAATAATAATAATAATAATCTCCTTTTGAAGAGGATCAAAACAAAATAATTGTCTATGGATGACAAAAAGTTTTAGGACAGCCACAGTTAAAAACACAATTGACAAAGAAATTTGGTTACCTCTGTTGCATACAATGGTTTTGTGTAACAATTATAATTATACTGATAAGGTGCACTAAGTCATATCAGAATTATAGGAGTTTCCCATTATTTTGGAACACATACTAATAACATATTTATACAAATATAGCCCGAGGAAAGCTAAACACTGTTTCACATTTGACACTGCTTCCTGTATGACTTTTATGCCATATTTCACCTTTACATAACTGTACTGTTAATGTTAAACCCAATTTTCAATAAAACCTTATAGACATATCTACCCAATTTTAATGTTTGACCATAAAGTGAGGTTCTCATAAACCTTTTATAACCCTTTACAAATTTTTGTTAAAGAGCAGATTAGTGCTCTAAGAAAAACCTGTTGTGCTTTTATTCCAATGTTCAATTTACAGAATACCTGAATACCCCTTTAACTTTAGACAATATGTTCACACACACAATTTCTTTTACAAAGATTAATTTTTTACAAACCTTCCACAACTTGCTTAAACCTTAAGCTTTATCTTATCTAACTTAAAACAATCCTTTAACTTTTTAATCTAGACAAAAAAAATCCACATTCCTATGCCTTCTTATAATCTTTTACCAAAAACGCATTTCACTTTCTATACACACCTTACGTGTAGAGTTGTTTCAATTTCTCAAAAATTACTTAAATCACGTAAACTAAAAGACATTATACTTTTTGCTTTTCTGACAAAATAATTGATATAAGCACTTATTTTTAAACCAGTTAATCAAAGCTCTTTCATATTACACACACAACACATATCAATACACAGACAAACAGAAAAAAAGGACTCATTCCCTAAGCCAGGAATTGAACCCTGAACCCGGACCACCATTGTGAAAAGACAAAGCTAGGCCACATGGTTACATGGTTACATGTCCCAAGGACATAGAAGACAAGAGGGAAACCTCATCCAGTTTTTTTCCCAGGGACCTGCAGCAAAGTTTATAACTGACTAGTTTGCTGGGCCATCTTAAACAGTGGGCTTATGGGGTTCTAAGCCTGTGTTTTATCCTAAGGTACCCATCTCTATGACAGAACAATACAGAAAGACACACAAAGCACACCAGATTCACTACAGCTTAAGACTAGCCTCACAAATCCTTTTTTTTATTAATCAAAACTTTACAGAGGAGATAAACAGTGATTTTTGCCATTCATTCAATCAGTTTGCACAGAAAGAGAAAGGGAAGGGAAAGAAGAAAAGCATTGCTTTGTGGCAGGACGGGAAAGGCAAGGTGCTCAGAGAGGCCAGAGAAAGACCCACCCATTGCAACTGACACTAAATCAAAAGTTCAGGTGGCCATTTGTCAGTTAAGAAGGGATCTTTTCTAGCAGTTCCTTCAGTTCTCAAGTTTCTCCTTTTGGGGAGGTAAAAGCTCCCCATATCCCACCATCCTGTACATGCCTAATCCTGTCACCTACCACCATCAGCAAAGAGTGCAAGGCAGATTAATTCAAACAGAATAGCAGTTAACATCCGTAGTGCCAAACCCATTCTTAGCCAAGAGAAATTTTACTGAGAGGAGCCTCTAACCCTCTAAATCTTAGGAAGGAATCT